>NC_091350.1:22155788-22272577 GCF_038502225.1 Cherax quadricarinatus | reverse complement strand
GAAATCTTAGGTTGTTGTCTACTTTGTAAATGAGGACGTCGAGTAAAGGTAGTTTGTCATTGGACTCTTCTTCTAGTGTAAACTGGATCGCCGGTTCAACTGCGTTGAGCCTTGCCTGTAGATTCCGTACATCAAAACGTTTGGGAGTTATTAAGAGGACGTCGTCCACGTAACTCTTGAAGGGATGATGTTGGCGAAGTGTTCGGACTCTAGGTGTTCCATGTACAAGCTGGCTAGGACGGCACTGATGGGGGACCCCATTCCTATGCCGTAGGTTTGTTTGTAGAGCCTGTTATTGAAAGAAAAACAGTTGAAATTAACACAGAGTTCAATCAAGTCAACAAAATCTCCGGGAGGTAGAGGAAGATTAAGGTCCTGATTGAATTTACGTCGTAGAATCTCGATGGGTTTTGTGGTAGGTACTTCTGTGAAGAGGGAAGTCACGTCCAAACTGCTTAGTTTCTTGTTACGAATGGAGAGGTTTCGGATGCAATTGAGAAGGTCGCCTGAATGTTTAAGATGAGCGGGGCTGATGGTCCCCAGAAGGCAGAAAAGATGTTTGGCAAGAACTCCGGCTAGTTTGTGTGGTGCACTGCCTATACCTGACGTGATTGGTCTGAGAGGAATATTATGTTTATGGGTCTTGGGTAAACCATACATGTGTGCTGGTTTAGGGATGCTGGGTAACAAGTACAGAAGTCTTGGGTAAACCATACATGTGTGCTGGTTTAGGGATGCTGGGTAACAAGTACAGAAGTTTCTTCCCTTCTCTAGTGCGGTTGAGTATTTGTCTGGTTTTGTTTAGAAAATCTTTGGTGAGTGTCTCCCACTGTTGAGTGCTGATGGGTTCGTATGTAGACTGATCATTCTCTCTTATTACACAAATAATATATACATCTGGCCTCCAAGCATAGATTTCCATTTATTCCTGGCAGTTCCTCTTATTATGGTGTTTGATGACACAATATTTGTATGATGTTCAATGAAAAAAAAAAACCTTTACGGGTATTTAACTCCTCCCCCCCCCCCTTTTTTTTGCAAACCGGAAACGACGCTTGACTTAGACAGTGTTCACTCTGTAAGACAGGAGTTTGACCACACATCTTAACACAGCCTCTGGTTATGATTAATTAAAATGCTTTCGCTCCTAGGTTCGTTAATTGCTAGTTTCGTTTTAGGAAATATAAATTAAACAAGAATGAACATATGTATTATAAATTTAATGAGAGTAAGAGCATAAAGTTATATTATATTATCATAAGTTTAATCAAAAGGTTGAGATTAATTGCATCGCCTCCCCATTCAAAAGGAACACATGGATTTTTTTTTTATATATATTGACATTTTAATAGAATACAATATAATAATAACAGTTAATAATAGAAATATTCTCAAAAATGTGTAATATTTTTTTCACACTACAGGCAGAGAGATGGTCAACATAGTTGACTTATAACAGACCTTCACTAATTAATCAACTTCGTCCTACTTGAGCTGTTAAAACAGTTCTTCTGGTACTTTGTTCCTCTTGAGCTTCATTCTGAGTCTGAGCTGGATTGGCTTCCTCTTCTTGGGTACCGTGACTTGACTCTTTCCAGATTTTACTAGGACACAGTGTCTTAGGAATTGGACTCTCCTCTGGATACACTGTCATTACCCTAATGAGTATACCTCCAGTGTTATCAACTTATGAACTTATTAATTGTTCTGAGGAAAATTTCGAATACCCTCCCCATGGGCCAATGGCTTTCATTGTCAATGAGGATAATTTAGCTAGGTTAATTGGGTTTGATGCGCCATGATGTTCTCTCAAGGTGGTCAAATAATCAGAATGCCACACTTTTTCTCATTTCTCAAGAGTTTTAGTTAAATGTTTAAATTTATTTGTGAGGATATTAACATTATACTCTACGTTTTTTGCTACTCAGTAAATATGACGGAGTTAATATTTTTAGGTCGGTGGAATCTATTTGCAGCCTCCACCAGGACAGAAATTCCTGCAAGGTGAGTTTCTGCCAGTGAAGAACTTTCCTTAAACATCATTTGACCATTCCAATCATGTGTTCATAAAATCCCCATTGCCAGGGTTACCTGGGGTGATAAACTTCCATTCGCAGTTGCTTTGATGTAGATTTTGAGCGTCTCTGTTTTAAAAAATGCCTTATATTTTGAACACAGGTAATGAATGGCCTGTGAGACCTGGACGTAATGAGAATGTGGAGCAAACCAAACTCAACAATAGAATATAATGGGAGTGATCATGTCGGAGGATCTCACCTTCAAGGACCATAACATTGTATCAATCGCATCTGCTAGAAAAATGACAGGATGGATAATGAGAACCTTCAAAACTAGGGAGGCCAAGCCCATGATGACACTCTTCAGGTCACTTGTTCTATCTAGGCTGGAATATTGCTGCACACTAACAGCACCTTTCAAGGCAGGTGAAATTGCCGACCTAGAAAATGTACAGAGAACTTTCACGGCGCGCATAACGGAGATAAAACACCTCAATTACTGGGAGCGCTTGAGGTTCCTAAACCTGTATTCCCTGGAATGCAGGAGGGAGAGATACATGATTATATACACCTGGAAAATCCTAGAAGGACTAGTACCGAACTTGCACACGAAAATCACTCACTACGAAAGCAAAAGACTTGGCAGATGATGCACCATCCCCCCAATGAAAAGCAGGGGTGTCACTAGCACGTTAAGAGACCATACAATAAGTGTCAGGGGCCCGAGACTGTTCAACTGCCTCCCAGCATACATAAGGGGGATTACCAACAGACCCCTGGCAGTCTTCAAGCTGGCACTGGACAAGCACCTAAAGTCAGTTCCTGATCAGCCGGGCTGTGGCTCGTACGTTGGTTTGCGTGCAGCCAGCAGCAACAGCCTGGTTGATCAGGCTCTGATCCACCAGGAGGCCTGGTCACAGACCGGGCCGCGGGGGCGTTGACCCCCGGAACTCTCTCCAGGTAAACTCCAGGTAAACTCACCAAATAATATATACAAGTATGTATATTATTATTATAATCGAAGAAAGCACTAAACTGACAAGGGTCATACAGCACTGCAGGGCAGAAAATAGTGCTGGGACTATAAACAGGTAGGTGGAGAGGAGATCAGAGGTGAGGGGAGACAAGGGCTGGAAGGGATGCTAAGGGCTTGTGTCAAAATTCATGCAGTAAAGAAGTTACTGACAAAATGCAACTAAGTCAAAGGCAGGGGTCGTCTGTAAGAAGGGAAGATAAGGTAAGAGTGGTAGGGTGGTGGCATCATTGGAGGTAAAGCCTGTGAGCTTGCTGGTAAACCGGGCAATCTACAAGAAAGTGAAGAACCAAAATAGGGACCCGACAAACCTCACACAGAGGAATAGGGTGTCGTTCCATGAGTTACTTGTGGGTAAAGCAGACACTGCAAGGCTCCAGGCGGACATCAACCAAATCTTTCAGTGGGCTGCAGAAAACAATATGAAGTTCAACGATGAGAAATTTCAATTACTCAGATATGGTAAACACGAGGAAATTAAATCTTCATCAGAGTACAAAACAAATTCTGGCCACAAAATAGAGCGAAACACCAACGTCAAAGACCTGGGAGTGATCATGTCGGAGGATCTCACCTTCAAGGACCATAACATTGTATCGATCGCATCTGCTAGAAAAATGACAGGATGGATAATGAGAACCTTCAAAACGAGGGATGCCAAGCCCATGATGACACTCTTCAGGTCACTTGTTCTATCTAGGCTGGAATATTGCTGCACGCTAACAGCACCTTTCAAGGCAGGTGAAATTGCCGACCTAGAAAATGTACAGAGAACCTTCATGGCACGCATAACGGAGATAAAACACCTCAATTATTGGGAGCGCTTGAGGTTCCTGAACCTGTATTCCCTGGAACGCAGGCGGGAGAGATACATGATTATATACACCTGGAAAATCCTAGAGGGACTAGTACCGAACTTGCACACGAAAATCACTCACTACGAAAGCAAAGACTTGGCAGACGATGCAACATCCCCCCAATGAAAAGCAGGGGTGTCACTAGCACGTTAAGAGACCATACAATAAGTGTCAGGGGCCCGAGACTGTTCAACTGCCTCCCAGCATACATAAGGGGGATTACCAACAGACCCCTGGCAGTCTTCAAGCTGGCACTGGACAAGCACCTAAAGTCGGTTCCTGATCAGCAGGGCTGTGGCTCGTACGTTGGTTTGCGTGCAGCCAGCAGTAACAGCCTGGTTGATCAGGCTCTGATCCACCAGGAGGCCTGGTCACAGACCGGGCCGCGGGGGCGTTGACCCCCGGAACTCTCTCCAGGTAAACTCCAGGTAAAGCAAGTATGGCCAACACTGAGACGGAAAGAGCAGTCTCCCAAGTACGACAATGGTGGTAATAAGATAACCACAAGCCTAAAAGCGGTTTAATAGAGTGCAGTTTGTTATGGTGCATGCCCAACACCACCGTTGTTGACAATGGCCACAAAGACGGGCCGAGATGACCGGAAAATGATCTCTGAACAGAATGCCTCTATAGGAAACCAGAAGATCATGTGCCGCTGACCACGCAGCAGCATCTGCTTGTTCATTGCCCTGCACATCAATGAGTCCAGGGACCCAACAGAAAACGATGTCTGTTTTTGCTAGCTACATGGCACAACCATAGTTGAATACAAAAGACTAATGGATGAAGGGAATCAAATTGTTTAATGGCTTGTAAAGCACTGAGGGAATCTGAAATGATCACAAGCATCAAATGAGACATATGTGTAATACAGAGAACTGCTATGAGGATGGCATACAACTTGGCAGTAAAAATACTAGCCAAATCTAACAAATGACCCCGGACAACATCGTCAGGGAACACCGCCATGAATTCAACACCATCAGAAGATTTAGAAGCATCTGTATAAACAGCAATGGCATGAACATGTGACCGGAAGTGATCAAGAAAAAGAGAGCGAGCAGCAGTTGTAGGTAGGAGAGCTTTGGTGCACGGCAGTAGGGAAGAACAGACACGAACCATCGAAACTTCCCAAGGGGGAAGAGAAAAGGCAGCCGCTAAATGAACATACAAGGAAGGCAACTGGAGAGAAGACCGAAGTGAGTGAAGATGAAGAGAAAACAGTCGGAGTAAGCAGGGGCATCGAACAAATAATGAGCTTCTACTAACGTCTGAGACCAACCTATATGTAAATGGAACACAAAGGTCATGAGAGCGGACAAAGTAACGAAGGCAATGAGCATCATGACGATCAGCTAAGGAAGGAACATTCACCTCAGCATAGAGACTTTCAACAGGGGATGAACGAAAGGCACCCTGATGATGAAAGGGATTTAACTTAGAAAAAGTGGTAGCAGAAGCTGCAGAACAGACTTGGTCGCCATAATCCAGCTTGGACAAGATAGGGTGGACTGCAAATGTAGGAGAGTCCAACGATCTGCTCCCCATAAATGATGTGCAAGAATTTTAAGGAGGTTCAGCCGACTATGGCAAGCTTCCTTCAAAGAGGAAATATGAGGTTTCCATGTCAACCAGCAATAAAAGAGAAGGCCATAAAACTTGACCATGTCACATTCTGGAATACGTGAGCTGTGTAAATACAATGGAATATCTGAGACAAGAGGATGTCTAGTGAAGGTTTTTATACTAGAAAATTTAAATCAACGAGAAGTGGCCCAATGGGAAACTCAGTCAATCACATCTTGAAGAGAGGCCGCTACCAGGCGACAGTCAGCGCCTGCTTAAAACTATAGCGAAGTCATCCACATAAAGTAACATAAAGTGACGACCAAATATGCGATGGAAGAATGGAAGGTAGGTCATTTATAGCCAAGAGAGACAGGGTAGTTCTAAGGACACAACCTCATGGGATACCCTCGGCCTGAACAAAGTCTGAGGAAAGTGAGGCGCCAACACAGACATGAGAATGTCTGTCAGATAAGAAAGCAGTAAGGAAAGTTGGTAGATTACCGCAGAGGCCTAAGAAGTGGGCTTGGGCTAAAATGTTATACCTCCAAGTGCTGTCATATGCCTCCTCAAGATCAAAAAAGACTGCTAGGGTGGAGTGTTAGCAAAGGCATTTTGCATTTATGTATCTAAGTGGAGCAATGGGTCCAAAGTAGAGTAGCCCTTGTGAAAGCCATATTGGTGAGGGGAAAGACTATTGTGAGTCTCCAAATACCATATCAGACGTCTATTCACCAATCATTCCATCACCTTGCAAACTGCACTGGCCAGAGCAATGGGACGATAGTGGGAGGTATCATGCCCCGAGGTGCCTGGTTTGCAAAACGGTAGTACAATGGCAGATTTCCATTGTTGAGGGAGAACCCCTTGCATCCAAATAAGATTGAAAAGATGCAAAATGACTTTAAGGACTGTAGAATGCAAATGTTATAGCATACTGAACATGAATATCATCAGGCCCAGCTGCCGATAACTGGCAAGCGGAAAGCATGGACTCTAGCTCTAGGAGAGTGAAAAGTACGTTACATGGCTCCATTCCACTAGAGGAGAAATCCAAGGGCAATTGCTCCTTGGTAGACTTAGACGCAAGAAATGAGGGACAAAGGGAGACATGGACAAGATAGTTCCCGATCTCCGTGGCAACTTCAAGAGGTTCCACAAAATGAGAGTTGGGTCCGGAGTGTACTTGCCATACAACTTCTGTACCTTCTTCCAAACCACACGCATAGGGGAAGTTGAGGTAATGGTAGATACGTAGTCTTGCCAACAAGTGTGTTTAGCATCGCGTATGATGTGGCTAGCAACTGCCCTTGCCCACTTAAAATCCAAAAGACAGTCTGAGGTTTGATTATATCGATAACGGCCCCACACAGCACGTTTCAAGTGCACTACACGAGCACATGCAGGAGACCACCAAGGCATGCATGTCTGAGAATGTCTGCCTGAGGTTTAAGGAATAGAACGTGATGCTGCAGTCAAAACTAAGGTCGAAAACTGGTGCACAAGCTCATCAATAGAGGACAAAGGAGAGTCCCCACAAAAGGTGGTAAGATGAGAGTAGAAGTCCCAATTCTCTCATTCAAATTACCAACGGGGACTATGAGGCTGTCGGGAATACGTAGTAGAAGTAAGAAGAATAGGAAACTGATCACTGTTATGTAAATCTGAGAGAACAGACCAAGCATAATCAAGTGCAATTGATGAGGAGCAGATAGAAAGATCAATGCAAGAGAGAGACTGAGTGTGAGAGTCAAAATGGGTGGAAGCACCCTTATTTAAAACATGAAGAGGACGAGAAGATGGTGAGTGTTAAAATCTGTGAAGTGAGGTGGGAAGGGGAGTGTGTAATAAGGGGTTAACTGAAAGGGGTTTGTGAAGTTAAGGGAAAAGTGAGCAGTGAAGAGGGTTCTGAAGAAGAAAATTTACTAGTAATTCAGTGGTGATTGCTAAAGCAGATACTAGGGTGTACTAGGTGATTGGAAAAGAGAAATAAATATTATTGTATATGAGTAAAAGAGCGAAGAGTGAAAATGGCAGGCATTAGGGGGGTACAGGCTGCCATAATTGCATTTATCTTTCTTCTTCAATTCCATGAAGAAAGAAATCAGTCATGGGGGCTGGAAAAGGTGAATAGAGTAACTGCGCCCTGGACAGTAAAAGCCCAACAGTTGCCATCCTACCAGAAAAGTAAATGTCGCTCTCGCCGCAAGGTATGGCAACATCGCATACCCAAACAAAAACAGTGGCACATAGCTCTTATTGTAGCGCTCTTAAGTGGTGATATCCAAATTAATCCAGGACCTCAATCTATTGTGCAGAGGCAAAACAGACAGATAAACGACGGTGATAATGACGGTCTAGTAGCTAGGAATGATAACCTTAACTCTATATGTAATGCATACATAGGTCAATGTGAGACAATACAGCCTGTGGAAAATACTGTATATATTTTCCAGAAATTCAGTATTTATATGTAAATAGATGGCCATACTGTATTTAATAATATTTATGTCATAGAAAACGGAAAGCCTGCATCTGCGCAGACGGGACTAGCCATCTTGGTTTTGAATTGTGTACAACGTTGGTGTGATGGGAAGGAATTTTCTAGAGGTTGAAATTGGGCTGACACCTCTCAAATAGGAGGCGAAATTGTTGTACATGCATTCCTGCATAACATGAGATATCAGACGACTAGATAAGACAGCTCCAGGAACCTCAGATAAGCTCTCTAGATTTGTGTATAATTCTGGCCAGTGTTTTCATAAATTTAGTTAGTGAGGTTTTTCTGAGTATGATACAACTTAATATCCAGTCAAATTGGTGAGTGATATTAAGATATATTTTCCTTCTGTTATGTAATTGTGTTTATATATAATCATTTTTTAATATACAGTCCACAAATTTATATATTTACCAGAATTCCTAATGTATAATTCATTTAATTAATAGGTCCAGAGCAACTTGTGGTTATGACAGTGGTAGGTATCGAAGGGGGACATTTTTTGCGACCTAGGTGTCCCAAATTCCTACTTGTCTATTTAACATTGATAAATAATAATTATCTTTGTTATCATTTACTGTTATGTATATAATTATACATCCAAGTAAATGCAATTTTCCGCATTTAATTTGCCCGTTGGTCCTTCGAATCGGAGGTAATTAGTGAAGTCATTAATTAGTTAATTACTTAATAATTATATGTGAAATGACAGAAGGAGGTGGATGTTAAGTTCACAAATTTATTTAATGTGTAGTGGATTATAATTATTACAATATTAATTTTGATAAGTCAAGTCTGACTAAGTTTATATTAATTGTATAATATTAATTTTGATAAGCCAATTTTGGCCAAGATTTATATCAGTGTATGTGTAATTGATAAGCCATGTGTAGCTAATTATTAATGTGTATATTAATTTTGCTATGCCAAATTCTGGCAAGGATTTATTAATTTGTATAATATTAATTTTGATAAGCCAGGTTTGTATTAATGTACATTTAAAATTTATATTATACATGTAATTGCAAAGCTCAAGTAGCTAGAATTTATTTAAAGGTAAGTTGTACTATTTACCTTTATAAAGTGCATAATTTAGTACATAATCAATGTTATTAAGTTGAATTTAATACATTGCATCATGGCTGAAAATGAGGAAATTAATGTAGAAGACAAACATATGGAATATAGAGCAAGAAAAGCTTCACTGCAAGCTAGGAAGGGGCATGTAACAAAAGCATACAATAAATGTTTGGAATTAATGAATCAAGAAACTGTGAATACTGATGATTTAAAATTGTATTTAGATGCTTTAGGGAATACATATGATTCATACAAATTATATTACAACAAATATGAAGGAGATTTATTAGTAAACTGTGTAGATGAGACTGAAATAGATCTCATGATTAATCAGTATTATGAATTAGAGGAAAAGATTCTTTCTTGTAAAAGTCAGGCCTTGAATAAATTAAAATGTGTAAACCAGGCAGTTGGTCAGTCTGCTCCAACAAATAATATGTCTTTGCCAAAACTCCCAGAATTGTGTTTGCCTGTGTTTAATCCTGGAGAAAACTGGGAGGAATTTTGGTCAATTTTTAAAGCAGCTGTGCATGACAGGAGTGACCTAGCCTGTGTAACTAAATTATTTTACCTCAAAGGATAGGTAACAGGAGATGCTTACATACTCATACAAGCCTTTCCCAATGTAGATGACTCTTACAAGGAAGCAGTTGACTTGTTGAAAGTCACTTATGGTAATATAGAACAAAGTAGGTTGGATCTAGTGAATATCATTGTTAATTTAAAATCTCCAGATCACACTTACAAAGGTTTACAGCAGTTTAGAGTTAAACTGGAGAGCACTCTCAAAACTTTAAGTAATAAATATAATCTGAAGGAATCAGACTGGTTATTGAGTGCCATAGTACAGAATAAATTCAGCTGTAAAACACTTGAATGGCTCTCAAACAAATATCACAAGGGTTATTTTGGTCTGGAGGAAACAAGACTAGGTCTACAAGAATTAATTGTGCAGTTGCAGACCAGCCAACTAACTCATTTTAAAGATGCAACACATAATAACTCTGAGGTATCTGTCAAGTTTCACAAAGGGAGAAATTATCCCAATAGTAATAATCAAAATTCATTTCCTAAAAAGAGTTACATAGGCGCATAGCAAGTAGCAAGAATCAGAAATAATGACTCTCCACAAGGTAAGAAGAATAAGTACCCTCCTAAGAGTAGCCCAGTTAATAAGAAACCAGTCAGAGAAATGAGAGATTGTCTTTTCTGCAAGGGTATTCATTCAGCTAAGAATCGCAATGCATACAATTCATGGAATGATAAAGTTGAAAGATTGGAGGAACTTGACAGATGTATTACCTGGAGTTTACCTAGAGAGAGTTCCGGGGGTCAACGCCCCCGCGGCCCGGTCTGTGACCAGGCCTCCTGGTGGATCAGAGCCTGATCAACCAGGCTGTTGCTGCTGGCTGCACGCAAACCAACGTACGAGCCACAGCCCGGCTGATCAGGAACCGACTTTAGGTGCTTGTCCAGTGCCAGCTTGAAGACTGCCAGGGGTCTGTTGGTAATCCCCCTTATGTGTGCTGGGAGGCAGTTGAACAGTCTCGGGCCCCTGACACTTATTGTATGGTCTCTTAAGGTGCTAGTGACACCCCTGCTTTTCATTGGGGGGATGGTGCATCGTCTGCCAAGTCTTTTGCTTTCGTAGTGAGTGATTTTCGTGTGCAAGTTCGGTACTAGTCCCTCTAGGATTTTTCAGGTGTATATAATCATGTATCTCTCCCTCCTGCATTCCAGGGAATACAGGTTTAGGAACCTCAAGCGCTCCCAATAATTGAGGTGTTTTATCTCCGTTATGCGTGCCGTGAAAGTTCTCTGTACATTTTCTAGGTCGGCAATTTCACCTGCCTTGAAAGGTGCTGTTAGTGTGCAGCAATATTCCAGCCTAGATAGAACAAGTGACCTGAAGAGTGTCATCATGGGCTTGGCCTCCCTAGTTTTGAAGGTTCTCATTATCCATCCTGTCATTTTTCTAGCAGATGCGATTGATACAATGTTATGGTCCTTGAAGGTGAGATCCTCCGACATGATCACTCCCAGGTCTTTGACGTTGGTGTTTCGCTCTATTTTGTGGCCAGAATTTGTTTTGTACTCTGATGAAGATTTAATTTCCTCATGTTTACCATATCTGAGTAATTGAAATTTCTCATCGTTGAACTTCATATTGTTTTCTGCAGCCCACTGAAAGATTTGGTTGATGTCCGCCTGGAGCTTTGCAGTGTCTGCAATGGAAGACACTGTCATGCAGATTCGGGTGTCATCTGCAAAGGAAGACACGGTGCTGTGGCTGACATCCTTGTCTATGTCGGATATGAGGATGAGGAACAAGATGGGAGCGAGTACTGTGCCTTGTGGAACAGAGCTTTTCACCGTAGCTGCCTCGGACTTTACTCTGTTGACGACTACTCTCTGTGTTCTGTTAGTGAGGAAATTATAGATCCATCGACCGACTTTTCCTGTTATTCCTTTAGCACGCATTTTGTGCGCTATTACGCCATGGTCACACTTGCCGAAGGCTTTTGCAAAGTCTGTATATATTACATCTGCATTCTTTTTGTCTTCTAGTGCATTTAGGACCTTGTCGTAGTGATCCAATAGTTGAGACAGACAGGAGCGACCTGTTCTAAACCCATGTTGCCCTGGGTTGTGTAACTGATGGGTTTCTAGATGGGTGGTGATCTTGCTTCTTAGAACCCTTTCAAAGATTTTTATGATATGGGATGTTAGTGCTATTGGTCTGTAGTTCTTTGCTGTTGCTTTACTGCCCCCTTTGTGGAGTGGGGCTATGTCTGTTGTTTTTAGTAACTGTGGGACGACCCCCGTGTCCATGCTCCCTCTCCATAGGATGGAAAAGGCTCGTGATAGGGGCTTCTTGCAGTTCTTGATGAACACAGAGTTCCATGAGTCTGGCCCTGGGGCAGAGTGCATGGGCATGTCATTTATCGCCTGTTCGAAGTCATTTGGCGTCAGGATAACATCGGATAGGCTTGTGTTAATCAAATTTTGTGGCTCTCTCATAAAAAAATTCATTTTGATCTTCGACTCTCAGTCTGGTTAGCGGCTTGCTAAAAACTGAGTCATATTGGGACTTGAGTAGCTCACTCATTTCCTTGCTGTCATCTGTGTAGGACCCATCTTGTTTAAGTAGGGGCCCAATACTGGACGTTGTTCTCGATTTTGATTTGGCATAGGAGAAGAAATGCTTTGGGTTTCTTTCAATTTCATTTATGGCTTTTAGTTCTTCCCGCGATTCCTGACTCCTAAAGGATTCTTTTAGCTTAAGTTCAATGCTTGCTATTTCTCTGACCAGTGTCTCCCTACGCATTTCAGATATATTGACCTCTTTTAGCCGCTCTGTTATTCTTTTCCGTCGCCTGTAAAGGGAGCGCCTGTCTCTTTCTATTTTACATCTACTCCTCCTTTTTCTTAGAGGAATAAGCCTTGTGCATACATCGAGTGCCACCGAGTTAATCTGTTCTAGGCATAAGTTGGGGTCTGTGTTGCTTAGTATATCTTCCCAGCTTATATCGGTTAGGACTTGGTTTACTTGGTCCCACTTTATGTTTTTGTTATTGAAGTTGAATTTTGTGAATGCTCCCTCGTGACTAATCTCATTATGTCGGTCTGGGGCTCCACGCATACATGACTGAATCTCAATTATGTTGTGATCTGAGTATATTGTTTTTGATATGGTGACATTTCTTATCAGATCATCATTGTTAGTGAAGGTGAGGTCTAGTGTATTCTCCAGTCTAGTAGGCTCTATTATTTGCTGGTTTAAATTGAATTTTGTGCAGAGATTTAAAAGCTCGCGTGAGTGTGAGTTTTCATCAGAGCTGCCTCCTGGTGTTATTACTGCAACAATATTATTTGCTTTATTCCTCCATTTTAGGTGCCTTAAGTTGAAATCCCCCAGGAGCAAGATGTTGGGTGCAGGAGCTGGAAGATTTTCCATACAGTGGTCAATTTTTAACAGCTGTTCCTGGAATTGCTGGGATGTTGCATCCGGAGGCTTGTAGACTACCACAATGACTAGGTTTTGGTTCTCGACCTTTACTGCTAAAACTTCCACTACATCATTTGAGGCATTTAGCAGTTCTGTGCAAACAAGTGACTCTGCAATGTACAGGATAACCCCCTTCCTTTTGCCTGTTCACTCTGTCACATCTGCATAGGTTGTAACCTGGGATCCATATTTCGTTGTCCAAGTGATCCTTTATGTGGGTCTCAGTGAAAGCCGGGAACATTGTCTTTGCCTCTGCAAGCAGTCCACGGATGAAAGGTATTTTGTTGTTTGTTGCTGGCTTTAGACCCTGTATATTTGCCAAGAAGAATGTTATCGGACTGGTGGTATTGTTGGTACTGGGGGGGGATTTTTTTTCCGGCATTAGTATCTGTATCTGTTGGTTTGGAGTGGAGGCCATCGACTGTGGTTCCACTCCAGGAATGACTGGATTTGGTGTACGATTTCTGCCATTTCCTGCCAATTTTTTTTCCTTCCTGGCACTAAAAAACCTCTCCCTCTTGAGTGGCTGTGGCTACCCAGGTTTTCCCATGGCCTGGATGTTTTGTATCTTTTTGTCCCCTTTAGATAGTATGCCTGGCAATTTAAGTTATAGCACAGTCTTTCCTGTACTGAAGAGGTACACAGTTCAGGGTGAAAAAGCTTACAGGAAGGGAGTTTGCATTTTCCTGTTGTCATATGGGCATGGCATTTTCTAGGGTGGTCATAGTTGCACGTCCCATCTGTTTTTCCAGATTTCCCATGCCAGCAGATACCGAGTGCATAGTATGTGCACAGGCTTGGTTTCCGTTTGCCTTGGGTTTCTGTGACTGTATTCCCTGTTGGTGCATGTTTCCCTGTCCTACTTCTATCCTCCCTAGCACCAACAATGGAGCTCCCACCAGTTGTTTTTGGTAATATATCCTCACTATTGCTAGTGGAGTCCTCTTGTTTGCTATTTCCTGCGGTATTTCTAGTTTGCAATATTGGTTTTATCTTGTCTTTGACTACACTTGTTTCCCTACTATGGCTCCTGTCCCCTATGAGGTCATTTATATGTATTCCTTCCTGCGTATAATTCCCTACTACCTGGACAAAATCTCCAGGTTCACCATTACTGTCTCCCAGGACAGCATCTCCAGCTTCACCATTACTGTCTCCCAGGCGTTTGGGTAATCACAATGTAAAGGATTGTTATTTTATTTGAATTGCAGCCATTAATAGAGTAAATCCTCAGTATAAAGTACCTCCATATAAAGAACCTCGAAATACAGAAGAAAATTGCTGATTCAGCTGATTTGGAAACAACAGTCAAAGTCCGTGGGTTGCATGATTGTTGGTTATTGTTATTATCACAATAAAATGATTTTTTCTCTACCACAGTTGCCATTACAAGCCACATGCTCTCCTCTATTAGTTTATTATAATGAGGACTTATTGTTTATTTAAAAACTGTTTAACATTTTCTCTAGTGTAGCTTGCAATTGTTTTTTACCGGTAGTGTGTATGTAGACAGTGTGTGGTAAACAGCAACCACCCAGGGAGGTACTACCATCCTGCCAAGTGAGTGTAAAACGAAAGCCTGTAATTGTTTTACATGATGGTAGGATTGCTGATGTCTTTTGTCTGTCTCATAAATATGCAAGATTACAGGTACGTCTTGCTACTTCTACTTACACTTAGGTCACACTACACATACATGTACACGTTTATTTATACACACTCATCTGAGTTTTCTTTGATTTTATCTTAATAGTTCTTGGTCTTATTACTTTTCCTTTTATATCCATGGGGAAGTGGAATAAGAATCTTTCCTCCGTAAGCCATGCGTGTTGTAAAAGTCAGCTAAAATGCCGGGAACAATGGGCTAGTAACCCCTTTTCCTGTAAAGATTACTAAAAAGATTAAGAAGAAGAAAATTGTCAAAGTGGGAAGTCTGAATGTGCGTGGATGTTGTGCAAATGATAAGAAAGAGATGATTGTGGATGTTATGAATGAGAAGAAGCTGGATGTCCTGGCTTTAAGTGAAGCAAAGCTGAAGGGGGTGGGAGAGTTTCAACGGAGAGGAATAAATGGGATTAGGTCAGGGGTTTCAAATAGAGTTAGAGCTAAAGAAGGAGTAGCAATAATGTTGAAGGATAAGCTATGGCAGGAAAAGAGGGACTATAAATGTATTAATTCAAGGATTATGTGGAGTAAAATAAAGATTGGATGTGAAAAGTGGGTTATAATAAGCGTGTATGCACCTGGAGAAGAGAGAAGTGTAGAGGAGAGAGAGAGATTTTGGGAAATGTTGAGTGAATGCGTGGGGAGTTTTGAATCAAGTGTGAGAGTAATGGTGGTTGGGGATTTCAATGCTAAAGTGGGTAAAAATGTTATGGAGGGAGTAGTAGGTAAATTTGGGAAGCCAGGGGTAAATGTAAATGGGGAGCCTTTAATTGAGCTATGTGTAGAAAGAGATTTGGTAATAAGTAATACATATTTTATGAAAAAGAGGATAAATAAATATACAAGGTATGATGTAGCACGTAATGATAGTAGTTTATTAGATTATGTATTGGTGGATAAAAGGTTGATGGGTAGGCTCCAGGATGTACATGTTTATAGAGGGACAACTGACATATCGGATCATTATTTAGTTGTAGCTACAGTAAGAGTAAGAGGTAGATGGGAAAAGAGGAAGGTGGCAACAACAAGTAAGAGGGAGGTGAAAGGGCATAAACTAAGGGAGGAGGAAGTTCGGGTGAGATATAAGCGACTATTGGCAGAAAGGTGGGCTAGTGCAAAGATGAGTAGTGGGGGGGTTGAAGAGGGTTGGAATAGTTTTAAAAATGCAGTATTAGAATGTGGGGCAGAAGTTTGTGGTTATAGGAGGGTGGGGGCAGGAGGAAAGAGGAGTGATTGGTGGAATGATGAAGTAAAGGGTGTGATAAAAGAGAAAAAGGTAGCTTATGAGAGGTTTTTACAAAGCACAAGTGTTATAAGACGAGCAGAGTATATGGAGAGTAAAAGAAAGGTAAAGAGAGTGGTGAGATAGTGCAAAAGGAAAATAAGAAAAAATTTTGGAGTTAAACAAGTGAAGAAAGCCTAGGGAAAGTATAGATTTGTCAGTTAAAAAACAGAGTAGGGGAGTTAGTAGATGGGGAGATGGAGGTATTAGGTAGATGGCGAGAATATTTTGAGGAACTTTTAAATGTTAAGGAAGAAAGAGAAGCAGTAATTTCATGCACTGGTCAGGGAGGTATGCCATCTTTTAGGAGTGAAGAAGAGCAGAATGTAAGTGTGGGGGAGGTACATGAGGCATTACGTAGAATGAAAGGGGGTAAAGCAGATGGAACTGATGGGATCATGACAAATGTTAAAAGCAGGGGGGGATATAGTGTTGGAGTGGTTTTTACTTTTGTTTAATAAATGTATGAAAGAGGGAAAGGTACCTAGGGATTGGCGGAGAGCGTGTATAGTCCCTTTATATAAAGGGAAAGGGGACAAAAGAGATTGTAAAAATTATAGAGGAATAAGTTTACTGAGTATACCAGGAAAAGTGTATGGTAGGGTTATAATTGAAAGAGTTAGAGGTAAGACAGAATGTAGGATTGCGGATGAGCAAGGAGGTTTCAGAGTGGGTAGGGGATGTGTAGATCAAGTGTTTACATTGAAGCATATATGTGAACAGTATTTAGAAAAAGGTAGGGAAGATTTTATTGCATTTATGGATTTAGAAAAGGCATATGATAGAGTGGATAGACCTGGAGTTTACCTGGAGAGAGTTCCGGGGGTCAACGCCCCCGCGGCCCGGTCTGTGACCAGGCCTCCTGGTGGATCAGAGCCTGATCTACCAGGCTGTTGCTGTTGGCTGCACGCAAACCAACGTACGAGCCACAGCCCGGCTGATCCGGAACTGACTTTAGGTGCTTGTCCAGTGCCAGCTTGAAGACTGCCAGGGGTCTGTTGGTAATCCCCCTTATGTGTGCTGGGAGGCAGTTGAACAGTCTCGGGCCCCTGACACTTATTGTATGGTCTCTTAACGTGCTAGTGACACCCCTGCTTTTCATTGGGGGGATGGTGCATCGTCTACCAAGTCTTTTGCTTTCGTAGTGAGTGATTTTCGTGTGCAAGTTCGGTACTAGTCCCTCTAGGATTTTCCAGGTGTATATAATCATGTATCTCTCCCTCCTGCGTTCCAGGGAATACAGGAGAATAGAGGAGAATAGAGGAGCAATGTGGCAGATGTTGCAAGTATATGGAATAGGTGGTAACCTGGAGTTTACCTGGAGAGAGTTTCGGGGGTCAACGCCCCCGCGGCCCGGTCTGTGACCAGGCCTCCTGGTGGATCAGCGCCTGATCAACCAGGCTGTTGCTGCTGGCTGCACGCAAACCAACGTACGAGCCACAGCCCGGCTGATCAGGAACTGACTTTAGGTGCTTGTCCAGTGCCAGCTTGAAGACTGCCAGGGGTCTGTTGGTAATCCCCCTTATGTGTGCTGGGAGGCAGTTGAACAGTCTCGGGCCCCTGACACTTATTGTATGGTCTCTTAACGTGCTAGTGACACCCCTGCTTTTCATTGGGGGGATGGTGCATCGTCTGCCAAGTCTTTTGCTTTCGTAGTGAGTGATTTTCGTGTGCAAGTTCGGTACTAGTCCCTCTAGGATTTTCCAGGTGTATATAATCATGTATCTCTCCCTCCTGCGTTCCAGGGAATACAGGAGAATAGAGGAGAATAGAGGAGCAATGTGGCAGATGTTGCAAGTATATGGAATAGGTGGTAACCTGGAGTTTACCTGGAGAGAGTTTCGGGGGTCAACGCCCCCGCGGCCCGGTCTGTGACCAGGCCTCCTGGTGGATCAGCGCCTGATCAACCAGGCTGTTGCTGCTGGCTGCACGCAAACCAACGTACGAGCCACAGCCCGGCTGATCAGGAACTGACTTTAGGTGCTTGTCCAGTGCCAGCTTGAAGACTGCCAGGGGTCTGTTGGTAATCCCCCTTATGTGTGCTGGGAGGCAGTTGAACAGTCTCGGGCCCCTGACACTTATTGTATGGTCTCTTAACGTGCTAGTGACACCCCTGCTTTTCATTGGGGGGATGGTGCATCGTCTGCCAAGTCTTTTGCTTTCGTAGTGAGTGATTTTCGTGTGCAAGTTCGGTACTAGTCCCTCTAGGATTTTCCAGGTGTATATAATCATGTATCTCTCCCTCCTGCGTTCCAGGGAATACAGGTTATGCGCGCCGTGAAAGTTCTCTGTACATTTTCTAGGTCGGCAATTTCACCTGCCTTGAAAGGTGCTGTTAGAGTGCAGCAATATTCCAGCCTAGATAGAACAAGTGACCTGAAGAGTGTCATCATGGGCTTGGCCTCCCTAGTTTTGAAGGTTCTCATTATCCATCCTGTCATTTTTCTAGCAGATGCGATTGATACAATGTTATGGTCCTTGAAGGTGAGATCCTCCGACATAATCACTCCCAGGTCTTTGACGTTGGTGTTTCGCTCTATTTTGTGGCCAGAATTTGTTTTGTACTCTGATGAAGATTTAATTTCCTCATGTTTACCGTATCTGAGTAATTGAAATTTCTCATCGTTGAACTTCATATTGTTTTCTGCAGCCCACTGAAAGATTTGGTTGATGTCCGCCTGGAGCCTTGCAGTGTCTGCAATGGAAGACACTGTCATGCAGATTCGGGTGTCATCTGCAAAGGAAGACACGGTGCTGTGGCTGACATCCTTGTCTATGTCGGATATGAGGATGAGGAACAAGATGGGAGCTAGTACTGTGCCTTGTGGAACAGAGCTTTTCACCGTAGCTGCCTCGGACTTTACTCTGTTGACGACTACTCTCTGTGTTCTGTTAGTGAGGAAATTATAGATCCATCGACCGACTTTTCCTGTTATTCCTTTAGCGCGCATTTTGTGCGCTATTACGCCATGGTCACACTTGTCGAAGGCTTTTGCAAAGTCTGTATATATTACATCTGCATTCTTTTTGTCTTCTAGTGCATTTAGGACCTTGTCGTAGTGATCCAGTAGTTGAGACAGACAGGAGCGACCTGTTCTAAACCCATGTTGCCCTGGGTTGTGTAACTGATGGGTTTCTAGATGGGTGGTGATCTTGCTTCTTAGGACCCTTTCAAAGATTTTTATGATATGGGATGTTAGTGCTATTGGTCTGTAGTTCTTTGCTGTTGCTTTACTGCCCCCTTTGTGGAGTGGGGCTATGTCTGTTGTTTTTAGTAACTGAGGGACGACCCCCGTGTCCATGCTCCCTCTCCATAGGATGGAAAAGGCTCGTGATAGGGGCTTCTTGCAGTTCTTGATGAACACAGAGTTCCATGAGTCTGGCCCTGGGGCAGAGTGCATGGGCATGTCATTTATCGCCTGTTCGAAGTCATTTGGCGTCAGGATAACATCGGATAGGCTTGTGTTAATCAAATTTTGTGGCTCTCTCATAAAAAATTCATTTTGATCTTCGACTCTCAGTCTGGTTAGCGGCTTGCTAAAAACTGAGTCATATTGGGACTTGAGTAGCTCACTCATTTCCTTGCTGTCATCTGTGTAGGACCCATCTTGTTTAAGTAGGGGCCCAATACTGGACGTTGTTCTCGATTTTGATTTGGCATAGGAGAAGAAATACTTTGGGTTTCTTTCGATTTCATTTATGGCTTTTAGTTCTTCCCGCGATTCCTGACTCCTAAAGGATTCTTTTAGCTTAAGTTCGATGCTTGCTATTTCTCTGACCAGTGTCTCCCTGCGCATTTCAGATATATTGACCTCTTTTAGCCGCTCTGTTATTCTTTTCCGTCGCCTGTAAAGGGAACGCCTGTCTCTTTCTATTTTACACTTACTCCTCCTTTTTCTTAGAGGAATAAGCCTTGTGCATACATCGAGTGCCACCGAGTTAATCTGTTCTAGGCATAAGTTTGGGTCTGTGTTGCTTAGTATATCTTCCCAGCTTATATCGGTTAGGACTTGGTTTACTTGGTCCCACTTTATGTTTTTGTTATTGAAGTTGAATTTGGTGAATGCTCCCTCGTGACTAGTCTCATTTTGTCGGTCTGGGGCTCCACGCATACATGTCTGAACCTCAATTATGTTGTGATCTGAGTATATTGTTTTTGATATGGTGACATTTCTTATCAGATCATCATTGTTAGTGAAGATGAGGTCTAGTGTATTCTCCAGTCTAGTAGGCTCTATTATTTGCTGGTTTAAATTGAATTTTGTGCAGAGATTTAAAAGCTCGTGTGAGTGTGAGTTTTCATCAGAGCTGCCTCCTGGTGTTATTGCTGCAACAATATTATTTGCTATATTCCTCCATTTTAGGTGCCTTAAGTTGAAATCCCCCAGGAGCAAGATGTTGGGTGCAGGAGCTGGAAGATTTTCTAGACAGTGGTCAATTTTTAACAGCTGTTCCTGGAATTGCTGGGATGTTGCATCCGGAGGCTTGTAGACTACCACAATGACTAGGTTTTGGTTCTCGACCTTTACTGCTAAAACTTCCACTACGTCATTTGAGGCATTAAATGCTGTAAAGAGTTTTTATGAGGATAGTGAGGCTCAGGTTAGGGTGTGTAGAAGAGAGGGAGACTACTTCCCAGTAAAAGTAGGTCTTAGACAGGGATGTGTAATGTCACCATGGTTGTTTAATATATTTATAGATGGGGTTGTAAAGGAAGTAAATGCTAGGGTGTTTGGGAGAGGGGTGGGATTAAATTTTGGGGAATCAAATTCAAAATGGGAATTGACACAGTTACTTTTTGCTGATGATACTGTGCTTATGGGAGATTCTAAAGAAAAATTGCAAAGGTTAGTGGATGAGTTTGGGAATGTGTGTAAAGGTAGAAAGTTGAAAGTGAACATAGAAATGAGTAAGGTGATGAGGGTATCAAATGATTTAGATAAAGAAAAACTGGATATCAAATTGGGGAGGAGGAGTATGGAAGAAGTGAATGTTTTCAGATACTTGGGAGTTGACGTGTCGGCAGATGGATTTATGAAGGATGAGATTAATCATAGAATTGATGAGGGAAAAAAGGTGAGTGGTGCATTGAGGTATATGTGGAGTCAAAAAACGTTATCTATGGAGGCAAAGAAGGGAATGTATGAAAGTATAGTAGTACCAACACTCTTATATGGGTGTGAAGCTTGGGTGGTAAATGCAGCAGCGAGGAGACGGTTGGAGGCAGTGGAGATGTCCTGTTTATGGGCAATGTGTGGTGTAAATATTATGCAGAAAATTCGGAGTGTGGAAATTAGGAAAAGGTGTGGAGTTAATAAAAGTATTAGTCAGAGGGCAGAAGAGGGGTTGTTGAGGTGGTTTGGTCAATTAGAGAGAATGGATCAAAGTAGAATGACATGGAAAGCATATAAATCTATAGGGGAAGGAAGGCGGGGTAGGGGTCGTCCTCGAAAGGGTTGGAGAGAGGGGGTAAAGGAGGTTTTGTGGGCGAGAGGCTTGGACTTCCAGCAAGCGTGCGTGAGCGTGTTAGATAGGAGTGAATGGAGACGAATGGTACTTGGGACCTGACGATCTGTTGGAGTGTGAGCAGGGTAATATTTAGTGAAGGGATTCAGGGAAACCGGTTATTTTCATATAGTCGGACTTGAGTCCTGGAAATGGGAAGTACAATGCCTGCACTTTAAAGGAGGGGTTTGGGATATTGGCAGTTTGGAGGGATATGTTGTGTATCTTTATACGTATATGCTTCTAAACTGTTGTATTCTGAGCACCTCTGCAAAAACAGTGATAATGTGTGAGTGTGGTGAAAGTGTTGAATGATGAAAGTATTTTCTTTTTGGGGATTTTCTTTCTTTTTTGGGTCACCCTGCCTCAGTGGGAGACAGCCGACTTGTTGAAAAAAAAAAGTGTACGTATTTATAAATTTAATAATTTAATTATAAGTCTTCTTATTTAGAGTTTTGTAATAATTATTTCAGGTCAAGTGAAGGCTGAGATAAAGAAAACTGAAGAATGTAGCACTTATTTGTATGACTTTACAATGTGCAATCCACCTTTCTTCAGTTGTGAGGAGGAGACAGACACAACGAAGAAGTCCAAGAAGGACAGAGGAGAGCCTCTTAGTGCTCCAACTGGTAGGAATTAAGTTTTCACTATTAAGCATTAATTTGTTTAGACTAAGCCTGAAAGCTAAGATGGCTGTTTTCAGAAATGAGAGAAGTCTGACTCTCTTAATAAATAGAATACTAGCTGAATCCAACCAAAAAAAAGAGTTTTCCAAGTGGACCCTGTCTGTGTTCCAGTACATCTTTTAGCATACATACATACATACAGAGGTACAAAAAAATACAGGTAAGAGCAGCATGCCAAAGCCACTTATATGCATAGCATTACGGGCTGGCTTAAAATTAACTTAAGATTAACTAAGCATTGATGAAATCAGTGATAAGACATTATTGTAAACAGATAACTATAAAGCACAAATGAGTATTACAAAGACAGGTCATATGGTTGCATGCATTGCTGTTCATTCAGTAGTGTATTTAAAAAAAATAACAAAGTTAGATTGGGTCCTAGGTTTAACATTTATGTGATATAATTGTGAGTAACATTTTGGATATACAATTTATAAGGTTCAGTTATTCAGTATTTATTTGGTTTTGAGTGAGTAAGTGAACTTTGAGAAGAGACTTGAATTTATAAACAGGTAGTGTTTCTTTTATATTTACAGGTAATGAATTCCAGATTTTAGGGCCTTTTATGTGCATTGAGTTTTTGCATAGCGTGAGATGGACACGAGGAACATCAAAGAGTGATCTGTGCCTTGTGTTATGGTCATGTGTTCTGTTGAGGTTGGCAAGGAGATGTTTGAGGGGAGGGTTAATATCAGAGTTAAGTGTTCTATGTATGTAATAGGTGCAGTAATAAGTATGGATGTTTTGTATGGTGAGTAGGTTGAGTGTTTTGAATATTGGTGGAGTGTGTTGCCTGTAGTGAGAATTTGTTATCATTCTAACTGCAGCCTTTTGTTGGGTAATTAGTGGTCTGAGATGGTTAATTGTTGTTGAGCCCCATGCACAAATTCCATAGGTGAGATAGGGGTAAATAAGAGAGTGATAAAGGGCCAGGAGGGCTGACTGTGGAACATAGTACCGTATCTTCGATAGTATGCCGACAGTCTTGGAAATTTTCTTAGAAATTTGTTGTACATGTGTATGAAATTTGAGTCTATTATCGAGGTGGATTCCTAAGAATTTTCCCTCTGTTAGCTTTGTGATAGGTGATCCGTTTATCGTTATGTTAAGAGGTACATCTGTAGCTCTGTTACCAAACTGAATGAAGTAGGTTTTGTCAATGTTTAGTGTAAGTTTGTTAGTCCTCATCCAGGTAGATATTTTCTGTAATTCGGTATTTACAGTATTGGCTAGCGTGACTGGGCTCGGGTGAGAGAAGACGTATGTAGTGTCATCTGCAAAAAGTGTGGGTTTGAGTAATTGCGAAGCATTTGGTAGGTCATTTATGTATAGGAGAAAGAGAAGAGGGCCAAGGACACTTCCCTGTTGGACACCAACTGTAATTGGTTGTGCGGAAGAGCTTGCCCCATTTGCGTACACATATTGGCTTCTGTTGCTGAGGTAAGACTTGAGGTAGTTGAGGGAGTGCCCTCTAATACCATAGTGTGACAATTTTATGTGGAGCAAGTCATGGTCAACTGTATCAAAAGCTTTACGTAAGTCAATGAAAATCCCCAGTGGGACTTCTTTTTTCTCTATTGCAGTGTATATATGTTCTAGCATGTGTATAATAGCATCATTAGTATTTTTATTAGGCCTGAATCCAAATTGGCAGGGGTTAAGAATGTTTTGGGAGATGAAGTAGGAGTAGATTCGTTTATGAATTAATTTTTCGAAAATTTTTGAGAGAGGGTGTAAATTGGATATTGGCCTATAGTTATTCAACTCTGTTTGGTCTCCTCCTTTATGGATCGGGGTGACCCTTGCTATTTTGAGAACTGTAGGGAAGGTGGAGGATTCAATGGATTTGTTAGTGTTGCAATGATTGGTGATAGTACTCGTGACGCTTTTTTGTATATAAAGGGTGGTAAGGTATTTAAATCTCCTGCCTTGTTTTTCAGTGCGTTGATAATAAGGGAGACTTCGTATGGGTTAGTCGGAGCTAGGAACAGTGTGTTCGGGTAGTTGCCAGTGAGGTAGTCATTTGGTGGGGTATCTGAGCTTGGGATTTTATTGGCAAGGTTTTGACCTATAGTGGAGAAGAAATCATTGAGTCTGTTTGCTGTTTCTGTTGGTGGGAGTTGGGGTTCATCTGATTTTGCTAATTTTATTTCGCTATGTCGTGATATCTTTTTTGTTCCCAGAATTTCTGATAGGGTCTTCCAGGTCTTTTTTATATCACCTCGTAAGTTGGATAATCTGTTCTCATAATACAATTTTTTTGCCCTTCTTATCAGGCTGGTTAGGATTGACGAGTAACGTTTTGTTTGGTCTCTGGTTATGTGACCCATTCTGTACTGTTTTTCATATCGGTGTTTTGTATTTATGGATTTGAGAATGCTGAGTGTTAGCCAGGGACTGTTCAGTCTCTTAGCTGTCATCTGTTTAGTTTTTTTAGGGCAGTGCTTGTTATAAAGGTATTGGGTCTTTTTTAGAAAATTATTAAAACATTCGTCAATATCTGTATAGATTTCTAGCTCAGTGTGCCAGTCAATGTTTGTTACTGCTGTTGTGAAGTTATTAATGGCTGCCACATTGTGAAGTCTGAAGGTGACTTTAGTAGTGTCTTGGGGTATTTTACCAAGAGTTGTTATGAGGAAAGTAGGGTAGTGGTCTGTGGTATTATCTGTAATTATGCCTGATTTTAAAGGGGATATGGTGTTGGTCCAGATGTGGTCAAGTAGGGAAATAAATTGAACTTCTGTTATCAATGTCACAAAGGAAGACACCATATAGTCATGTGTAAAGGTCTATATGATAATGTTGATAATAATGATAATTTGACAATCCTGACACAACAGTAGCTAATGTAAAAATTGCTGCTAATATTAATAATGATGGTTTTGCTGAAGTAGCCTTACCTGTGTTACAGGTAAAAATTGATGATAAAAGGCATAAATCAAAAATTGTAAATGCATTATTGGACCAGGGATCCCAGCGTACTTTCATAAAACGTAAATGTCTTGATGGTATGAAAGTACAGATGGGAGATCCCACAACTTTAAAATTATCTGGTTTTCTCTCGGATAAAAGGTCTCAATTGTATGACACTGTTTATGTAACTGTCAGGTTGGGCAATGAGAAAAAACGTGTTAATGCAGTAATTGTAGATAGACTTCCAGAGAAAATATCTACAGTAGGACTTAGTAAAGATACAGAAAGACTTTCACATAATGTGAATTTAGCACCTTCTGGTGTAAGTGATGATTCTGTAGGTCCAATAAATATTTTGATAGGTAGTGACTATTATGCCTCCTTTGTAAAGGGTATGGTAAAGAAATGTGGTGTCACCCTTTTGAAGACTGCAAGAGGCCATGTAATGTATGGTAGGATTCCTCGTAATAATAATTCATGACTAGAGGAAACTACAAATACCATAACTGTGTGTCTTACTCATGAAATCGTGCCCCAGTATAATTCTTCCATAGAGGATGGTGTTGAGCCAGTGCATAAATTGTGGGAATTAGACAGCATTGGAATAAATGTAAATGAAGAAAGCCCAGACGATTCTTTTACTCAAGAACAATACCTGAGAGATGTAAAATTTGAATCTGGACAATACTGGGTGCGACTTCCGTGGAGACTGAACCATCCAGAGTTGCCCACTAATTACAGAATGGTATATGGGCAGTTAAAGGCTCAGCTCTGCGAACTGAGTAAGACACCAGAATTGTTAACTGCCTATAATGATATAATTGCTGAGAAGTTGATTAATAAATTTATAGAAGAGGTACCTCCTGAGCAAGCCAAAATTTATGGTCACTATTTGCCACATCACGGAGTGAAGAAGCATTCTAAGACCACTCCTCTGAGAATTGTGTTTAATTGTAGTGCCAGGAGTAACAAAAGTGTTCCTAGTTTAAATGACTCCTAATTTTTCCGTCAACGACGGAAAAATTAGGAGATATCTTATTAAATTTCAGAGTGAAGCATTATGCCTTTACGGCTGACATAAGTAAAGCTTTCCTAAGAGTGGGTTTACAAGAGGCTGACTGGGTTGTACCTGCTTCTTATGGCCTGAGAATCCTATTGACCCACTTAGCCCTCTGAAAACCTTTCGCTTTAGGAGCGTATTATTTGGTGCTACATCCAGTCCGTTCCTACTTCAAGTGACGATAAATGCACACCTTAAACGTATGTTAAGTCCATTGAGTAAAGTAATGAGCAAACAATTTTATGTGGACAATTTCCTGGTTGTGACGTCAACTGAAGAGGAACTGTTAATGACTTATGGAGAGGCTAATAAAATAATGCAAAGTGCAAATATGCCTCTGAGGGAATGGAATAGTAATTCGTCCAAATTAAATGACAAAATAAGTAAAGATTACCCTGGAGATGAAGTGCCAAAATGTAGTAATGTATTGGGTTTAACTTGGGATACTGAGAGAGATTTGTTAATGTTAAAACCTAATAATTACAGTATGCCCAATAAATTAACTAAGAGAGATTTGCTTGCTGAAGTTTCCAAATGTTTTGATCCACTAGGTTTAGTGTCATCCCTTACTATAAGAGGGAAATTGTTAATTCAGGAAGCATGGAAACTTAAATGTACTTGGGATGAAATTCTACCTGAGGAATTCATTAACAGGTGGGATGAATTAATTGGTGATTATGGAAAAATTCCAATGTTGGAGTTCCCACGCCAGGTGGCCAATCCAAATGGGAAAAATGTACTCCACATTTTTTGTGATGCTTCAAAATTGGCATATGGAGCAGTTGCTTACCTTCAATGTAATAGTGTTATTTCTCTTGTTATGTCTAAGGCTAAAGTGTCTCCAATTAAATCACATACCTTGCCTCAGAGCACTGGCCCGGATAACATCCCATCTATGTTCCTAAAAGATGGTGCTTCTGAACTGTCAATCCCTATTGCTTACATAATAAATCTATCAATCACCACTAATACCGTACCCAATGGTTCAAGGAGGCCAGAGTTACTCCTATCTTCAAGAAAAATAGTATATCTGATGTAAGCAACTATAGGCCTGTTATTATACTCAGTATAATATCCAAAATTCTAGAGAGGGCAGTGTACTCTCAAGTAGTTAAGTACCTTAATGACAACAACATTCTCCATAGCTGTCAGTCGGGCTTTAGAAGATCTTACTCAACCGACACCTCCCAAATTAATCTGATGGATTACCTGAGAACTGAAATGTCAAAGGGGAACCTCATAGGTATGGAAACCTTAAACCTGCAAAAGGCCTTCGATACTGTCAACCACAATATATTATGTAAAAAACTTCAAGCTATCGGTATAGGCTCTGTAGACTGGTTTAAGTCCTACCTTAGCAACAGGAGACAAATTGTCAAAATCAACAAAACGGAATCAGAACCCCTGCCGATAGCATGTGGAGTTCCCCAAGGTAGTATTCTGGGTCCCTTATTATTCTTATGTCAATGACGTGTGGAAAATTGCATTTATCTGAATGTAACTAATTATGTACATAACAGTAAATGATAACAAAGATAATTATTATTTATCAATGTTACATAGACAAGTAGGAATTTGGGACACCTAGGTCGCAAAAAATGTCCCCCTTCGATACCTACCACTGTCATAACCACAAGTTGCTCTGGACCTATTAATTAAATGAAATATACATACACCAGGAATACTGGTAGATAAATAAATTTGTGGACTGTATATTAAAAATAATAAATGGTTATATATATACATAATTACATAACAGAAGGAAAATATATCTTAATATTACTCACCAATTTGACTGGAGATAAATGTGTATCATACTCAGAAAACCTCACTCTAACTAAATCTATGAAAATAATGCTGGCCAGAATTACACACAAATCTAGAGAGCTTATCTGAGGTTCCTGGAGCTGTCTTGTCAAGTCGTCTGATATCTCAAGTTATGCAGGAATGCACATACGAAAAATTCTTCCCATTACACCAACATTTGTACAAAATTCAAAACCAAGATGGCAAGTCTCGTCTGCGCAGATGCAGGCTTTCCGTTTTCTATGACATAAATATTATTAAATACAGTATGGCCATCTTTTACATATAAATACTGAATTTCTGGAAAATATATACAGTATTTTCCACAACATGCCTATCAGTGTCAAGTGCAAACTCCTACTGTATGCTGATGACAGTGCTCTGTTAGTGTCAGGTAAAGACCCACAATATATAGCTAATGTTTTAACACTGGAACTGGAGTCCTGCAGCAAATGGTTAGTAGACAACAAACTAACATTACACCTCGGGAAAACTGAAGCCATTCTCTTTGGCACAAAACATAAACTGAGAAGGGTAAATAATTTTAATGTCCAGTGTAATGGGGAGCCCATCACTTTGGTTTCATCAGTAAAGTATCTGGGAATCCCCTTTGACCCATGCATGTCAGGAGAATTGATAGGGAACAGTGTAGTAAAGAAAGCGAATGCCAGACTGAAGTTCCTGTATAGACAAGCACAGTGTCTACCTACTGAGGTACAGTGTCTACCTACTGAGGCACAGTGTCTACCTACTGAGGCTCGCAGGACCCTATGTCTAGCCTTTATACAATGCCATATGGATTACGCTTGCTCTTCACGGTACTCTTCCTTGACAAAAAAACTGAAAGATAGACTGCAAATCACCCAGAACAAAATCGTAAGATTCATCCTGAGGCTGGGACCAAGAGAACATGTAGGCCAGAATGAATTACACCAGTTGGATATGCTGAATGTTGAAGACAGAGTAAAACAACTGAAGCTAAATCATGTTTATAAAATTGCTCACAGTGTCCAGAATATCTTGCTGTCAATTTTGTCAAAGTTGGGAACCAAAGCAATCATAGTACTATCTGGAGAGAGCACAACTTTGTAGTACCCACAGTCAGTGGCCAGGCTTCAAACACCTTTTATTGTACAGCAATAAAGGAATGGAACAGACTGCCGGCACATGTGGAAAATTGCATTTATCTGAATGTAACTAATTATGTACATAACAGTAAATGATAAAGATAATTATTATTTATCAATGTTACATAGACAAGTAGGAATTTGGGACACCTAGGTCACAAAAAATGTCCCCCTTCGATACCTACCACTGTCATAACCACAAGTTACTCTGGACCTATTAATTAAATGAAATATACATACACCAGGAATACTGGTAAATATATAAATTTGTGGACTGTATATTAAAAATAATAAATGGTTATATATATACACAATTACATAACAGAAGCAAAATATATCTTAATATCACTCACCAATTTGACTGGAGATTAATGTGTATCATACTCAGAAAACCTCACTCTAACTAAATCTATGAAAATAATGCTGGCCAGAATTACACACAAATCTAGAGAGCTTATCTGAGGTTCCTGGAGCTGTCTTGTCCAGTCGTCTGATATCTCAAGTTATGCAGGAATGCACATCCAACAATTTCGCCTCCTATTTGAGAGGTGTCAATCCAATTTTAACCTCTAGAGCACGAAAAATTCTTCCCATTACATTAACGTTGTATCTAATTCAAAACCACAAAATGGCGACTCTCCTTCTGCGCAGACGCAGGCTTTCCGTTTTCTATGACAAATATTATTAAATACAGTATGGCCATCTATTTACATATAAATACTGAATTTCTGGAAAATATATACAGTATTTTCCACAGCACATGCCAAAGCCAGTCATAGCATGAACCAGTTCAACAAGAGTGCCAAAAGGTGTCTGATGAATGTAGCTACAGAAAGGGAGGGGAATGATTTTCTATTTTTTAGCTAACATACGTGTAAATTTTACCTTATTCCTAGTAATGACCCTCGTATTGTAGATAGTCTTAACGACCCTCATATTGTAGATAGTCTTAATGACCCTCGTGTAGTAGATAGTCTTTTTAGTATGACAATAAGATGTTATCTTTATTATAGAATAATAAGAAAATATTATAACCTTTATACAGTGGACCCCCGCATAACGATCACCTCGGAATGCGACCAATTATGTAAGTGTATTTATGTAAGTGCGTTTGTACGTGTATGTTTGGGGGTCTGAAATGGACTAATCTACTTCACAATATTCCTTATGCGAACAAATTCGGTCAGTACTGGCACCTGAACATACTTCTGGAGTGAAAAAATATCGTTAACCGGGTGTAACTCATTACAGTTGTGACCGGGTGTGGAAGTGTGAATTGCTCATTACTCTATAATTTGTTCATGATTGTAGCCAAAGTATAAACGTAAGTAACCATTCTACAGAATTCATTACCTTTGTAACTTGTGAGCTCATTACCTTTGTACCTAGTTCAGCTATCAAAACTTTGGGGGCCCAGTCCCTGGACCCATTACGTACCTCTGTAATCTGTAAATACCTTTGTAACTTGTCATGATTGTGACCAGACTTACCTGGAGTTCATTACTTTTGTAAATTGTGAGTTCATTACCTTTGTAAATTGTGAGTTCATTACCTCTGTAACTTGCTCAGCTATCAAAACTTTGGAGTCCAGTCCCTGGACCAATTATGTACCTCTGTAATCTTTTGACTACCGCCCACAGGATGGGTATGGGGTGCATAATAAACATATTAAACTAAAACTAACCGGGTGTCAACTGTATTATAATAATAAGGTAAAATGACCCCAATGGAAATAAGTCACTCTGTCTGACTTTTTTGGGTTATCCTAGGTTCTCTACACATATGCTGCTATGTATGATAATTCTATGTAACTGTATTTGTGTATACCTGAATAAACTTACTTACTTACTTACCTAACAGCAATATGGGAGGGGGTAGAGATATCAAGAGTGCAATATCGAAGATACAGAATGCACGGGAAGGGGAGATATAGAAAGCAAACTGTATACCATCTGTGCAAATAAATATGGGCTGCAGTATAATGCAGCAGAGAATGAACAAAGACCTGTTGATATGGTATACCAATGCACACAAGAAGTGTGCTCTCATGATTCACCAGGAAAGGGATCAGAAGAATGCAACAGCACATGGTCTGAAACAGGACAAATAACAGCTGAATGAATTTTGGGCACTTGTAACCCAACACATACTGGAGAAACTGGGAGAGCAACACCTAGAGCTCTCCATGATTACCCCTGAGGCCACGAATATTCCATTGTAAATAAGACATTATTTACAAAGACAGGTATACCAACAATAAGAAGTGATAAAATCTATGGGCAATTAGGGTCAGTGAAGTCAATGTTTGGAGGCAATGGTAAGCATGTAAGCAAAGAGAAATCAGAATGTTGCGAATGAAAAGATTGCTGCAAGGGTCGTGAAAAATAAGAAGGGGTAGGAGTAGCATCGGTGTCCATCGAGGGTTTCGTCTCTGCAATATGTGGAGATAGCATCAAGTGTCTCAGCAGATAAGGAAGATGCCAGTACCATGATTTCAGAGACAGGTGAGGTAGAGCAAGTAGAAATCGGGTTCGACTAAGGAAAGAACCAAAGAGGCCTGAGAAGGGAAGGGAGTATGAACCTGTAGAGATGCACTGGCAGGGGCAGAAGAATCCTGCAGTGGAACAGGAGAGGAAGGAGGTTGAAAGGTAACTGGGGAAGAAGACTGAGGGGAGAAACAGGAGAAGAGAGGACTACATGAAGGGGGTGAACCTCCTCCTTCGTGTGAGAGTTAGAAAGGGGGTGAGAACCAGGCACCGAGGCTGAAAAGGAAAACTGTTGGGGAATTGTAAGCACTAGAGGAATGTGAAGAGACTTGGGCTTATGAATCAGGTTTAACTTTGCAGGTGATAGGCATGAAGAAGATGCAGGCATGCAAGGCCTTGTAGACTGAGAAACTAGTGGGCGAGAAGTAGAGGTAGGAATAGGTAAGGAGGTGGGGGTTTCAGAGGGTAAAACCACAAAAGAATTAGCGAAGGGGGTGACCCCGGAGCTGGAGGAGCTGGTAGGCAGAGGGACCGCCAAGGTTGGAGGTCTTCTAACTTCTCGACAATAAGGGACATGAGGAAGATTTCCCTGAAGGCAGGGTCGAGAGACATCCATAGCATAAGTAAGGCTTTCACTCTCCTTAAGACAATGGATTTCTTGTACATTAAGATACACCTCACATCGGCAGGAAAAAGATGGATGAGGCTCATTGCAATTGAGACAAGTAGGGGAAAGACTGCAAGATATATCAGCACGATCTGCAGCACCACAGACCAGGCACTCCGCTGCAGATCTACAGTATTTCGACACTGTTGGAGAGTAGGGACTACTTTATCAATCAATCAATCAATCAAGTTTATTCTCTATAAGGATTACAATGCGGGGTTTACAGATTTTGAATATTGTGTGGTTTACATGTTTTAAAATACTAATTACAGAGGGGGCCACTAGGACACCTAGCATGGCTAAGCATTTCAAGCAGACTTAGATTAATTCTAAACTTTAAATTATTACAGATTATGGTATTAAGGCTAAGTGACTACATTATAGTTTGTGAGTTTAGCAATGTGAAAGCTTTTGTTTTGGCACAATACATAGTGTCTATATTGGAGTATCATAGGCAAACTTATGACTAGTTAGGCTCTGGTGGCTAACGCTCTCGCTTCACACGGCGAGGGCCTGGGTTCGATTCCCAGCCAGAGTAGAAACATTGGGCGTGTTTCTTTCCACCTGTTGTCTATGTTCCCCATCAGTAAAATGGGTACCTGGGTGTTAGTCAGCTGGTGTGGGTCGCATCCTGGGACACTGACCTAATTTGCCCGACATGCTGAGCATAACAAGGGGCTTTTTATATAGTAGTATGTCATTGTTGTCAGCTAGGCCTGTATACCTTGTACATGTACTTCTAGTAAATAAAGATATTATATTATTATATTATATTATATTATATTATTTTAAGATTAAGATTCGTATTTCTGTGTTTATACAGTAGTCAATGGGTGAGTGAGTGTAAGTGTGAACCACCAGGTGGTTTACATGTAGTAAGTTGACGGGGTGTATCAGGGAGATATCTGTTTTCTAACTGTAATTTTGAAAGTGATGAATGTGTCTGCAGTTCTAGAGTTTTCAAGTAGGGTGTTCCAGATTTTAGGCCATTTGACACACATTAAATTTTTGTAAAGGTTTAGTCGGACACGGGGAATGTCATAGAGATGTTTGTGTCTGGTGTTATGCCTGTGGGTCCTGTCACAACTATCAAGAAAGCATTTTAGGTCAAGGTTAATATTGAAATTCAAGCTGGTCCTAGTGGCATTAAGAAACAGAGAAGAGAAGTAACCCCAGAGAAGGACTTGGTACCTGAGGTGTTGATGGAAGGGGATTCCCCTTCCAAACAGCAACTAATCCAATGTCTCTCCTCCAGTCTTCCATACACTAAGAAGAATCACCAATAAAGGTAAGTGTTATGCTGTTAATGTTTCATTCATCTTGTCCCATTGTACTGTTTATGTACTACATCTATATTTCGTGTAAAAAAAATTTTTGTTTTAATACTTCTGGGTGTCAGGAACGGATTAATTGCATTTACATTATTTCTTATGGGGAAAATTGATTTGAAAATTGTCTTTTTCGATAATTGTCGCACTTCTAGGAACGGATTAACAACGATAAATGAGGGACCACTGTATATGCTAAACTTAAAAGGGGTATTACAGTGCCTGGGAATGGGAGGTAATCAGGCTTCAAGAATGAGAAGATTATTTGAATTCTTTAGAGCAAGAGCTCTGTACCAGTATCAAGGCATCCCCTGTGAAGGTTCACCTTATAAAAATACTACCCTTTCCTCTTCTTTCAACAAACCAGCCACATCCCACAGAGGCAGAGTGGCCCAAAGCGAATATCAAAAGTTTCTATTTTTAAATTTAGTAATTAAGTTGTCTCTTACAGTAGGCATGACTTACAGAGGAAGAATTCAGTTCCACTTCCCCATGGAGAAAATACTACCCATGACCATTATAATCAGGGAGAATCACTAAATCTGCAGGGGTCATACAGTGCATGAGGAATGGGAGGCACTCAGGTTTGATCCAAGGATAGGGAAGTTATATCCACTTTCTTGGATCAAGATCCCCTCACTAGCATCAAAGTACCACCCTAGAGAGGTACTATTCATGAGATATGTAAATAAAGTGGAGTTTAAAACAATATAAAATCAGCATATTTTTATTTGACAAGATGTAACACTGAAAATGAAACATTTTTAAACTTAGTGTTTTCTGAACACACTTAACAGCTCAGTTTCTAGTGGACAAAATGCTTGATATAAATGACATTGTAAGAGCAAATGACAACAAGAACAAGCAGATCAATTTGTTGGGAGGGGTGACACTTTACTAAACACACACCTCATAATTAATATCTAAGTATAGTCCATGGATATCATAAATGAAAAGCAAACAACATTCACTTACGTGCATTTGACTTAATTCTAAGTGTAACATACACCTGCCTGTAACCAAGAGCACTTATGAAGGCAACAAAACTATATAATCATGCATATTATAGTGTACTAACAACACCCACAACACAAGAGTACTGAACAAAGCAAACAAAGTACTGATGGTCAGGTTGAAGTGGGTTGAGCTTCCTCTCATCATACTCATCCATCTGTTTAAGAGAACTGCGACACTATACAAGTAACTACTTGTCTTAGTAACATCGTATATTCACCTATATAGAAGCTTAGTTCACTCTGACTGACAGAACTCGCATAACATTATCACCGGGGTGTGCTCATCCTAGCCCAGAGCTCACACTCTAGGCACTTACAATACTTCTAAAAATACACTACTAATATTTAAATTGCACAATATAAATAAAAAAGAAAAAGAAAGCATCCCAGCAACACAATGTAGTTTTAAGAAATCAGAGAATATGATAAAAAGTAAATAAATCCATTTTTATTCTGGCATACATCAACTACAGTTCCTAAAAGGTGAAACGTTGTTACTTATTACAGTCTCCAACCCTCAGAAGACCTTGTAAAATTCAGCTATTATTTTTCCTTTATGTAATCCATATAATGTACTCTACGAGCTGGTACACATTTATCTTACAATCAAATGTAATTATATGAAAAAATCACTGTCACTTCTAGTTGCTTTCTCCTGCTTCACACTGGAATATTACTTCATGTTTAATAAAATCTTCTGTTCTGAATTAAAGTATTTTCGCTAACTGACATAACAATTCCTGGCTTACAATGATCAACATGCTCTAGGGAACCTGGATGCCATGAGTGGTAATTTTCTCTCAATGTAGTATTACAGAGACCATGCTTCTACTAGGAAGTAAACTTTAAAAGCTTTCAAGAAAACCTAGGATGATGATAATCTAGGATAACCCAAGAAATAAGCAGTGTGGCTTATTTTCAGTGGGGTACTTAGAACCTCTTCTTTAGGATGTGACCCACAGGTCAACTTCTCAGTATTTGTTTACTGTTAGTTGAATAGGGGGCAGCAATTGGAAGGAGACTTGCTCATATGTCTCACCTTACCCTGAAGATAAGTGCCCTTACTGAAAAGTGTTCCAGTCAAGAGACAGTACACTAAACTAAAAGTTTTTTACAACTGAAGATGGTCTTTTCTCCAAAACTCTTAGTCAACAAAAATTACATTGGGTAATACATTTATGTTCTTGTTAGTGTAAATACAGTAGAGTAAAACCTCTCATTAATGGACTAATAAGAGAAGGGGGAGTACAAGAATCCTGAGTGTCCACAACTCCCAAATTATGAAATTAATAATTCAAAATTACTTAGATGTCCGCTGATGCAGAGGATAACTGAACACTAAAAATATGGGAACTGTAACCTGTAGTACTACAATACAGTATACTGTGCTGTATAGTAATTTCATCGTACTCTATGTAATTTATAGTAATTTTACTTACATTTTTTGTGGTGGAGAGATGGCTAAGATGATGTAAAGAGCTGATGAGACATAGATGGCTGAGATGCCAGATTAAATCTTCTTTATTAATTCAAGTGTCTCCCTAACACTGAGAACCATGTTTTCTCTAGGCACCACCACTTGTTAATTATACTTTACTTAATATGTCAATAAAGTCACACAAAATGCTCTAAATCCAGGGAAAATTAGAGACTTATGAGTATATGAGTAAGTGAACACAAGCAAGCAATAAAGTGGTCCTGAACATGGCTGCTTTGGCCCACACTGGACAAGTACTGGAGAAAGCAGACTTGGCCTGATACTCCAGAAGACAACAAGACATTAACACTACAGACAAAATGTGGAATATGGGCTTTTGTCCATTCTGTCCAGCCAAATTTTGGTTGAAATTCATCAATGACAGGTTTATTAATGAGAGGTTCTACTGTATATGAAAGAAATACAATTGAATAAACAGCTTATACTGCCACAGGCTGTCTCTAGGATAAGTAATCATTTACAGAGTTACCTATAGATGGTAAAAATAATGTTTTCCTAGTTGATGTGTTTAATATTAAAAACAAAAGCTTACCAAATATCTAATATTCATATAAATACTCTGTATTTATATGAATAAAAACATATGTACTCCACACATGAATGCATGCATACAGGTAATCAAGCATATGCAAGCATGCAGGACAGAGAGGCATGGGTGGACTGTATATTTCTGGATTGCAAGAAGGCTTTCAATACAATGCCCCCACAAGAGACTGGCAAAAATAAGAGAAAATATAGAAGCAGACACAAATTACAGGGAAAGCACTATAATGGATCAAAGAATACTTAATGGGAAGGAAGCAATGAGGTACTGTCAAGAAAGAGGTGTCAGAATGGGCAAGTATGATAAGCGAGGTTCCATAAGTGTCAGTACTTGATCCAGTACTGTTTCTTGTAAATGTAAATGACATGACAGATAAAATTGATTCAGAGGTGTTCTTGTTCACAGATGATGTGAAACTAATGAGAATACACACAGGAGTACACAAGGAAAGTCTACAAATGGATCCAGACATGCTGCAGGATTGGTCTGACAAGTGGCTATTGGAATTTAGCCTTAGCAAATGCAAAGTTATGAAAACTGGAGAAGGGCAAAAACATCCGGAAACAGTGTACAGGCTTGGGAAACAAAGGCTGCAACTTCCCTTGAAGAGGACCTCAGCATGAGCAGTGCCAAGCATTTTGCTTGAGGCACACATCAACCCAATAACCACATTGACAAATGCAAGACTGGCAAATTTAAGGGTTGGTTTCAGGAATATGAAGGAGGCATTCACAACCTTATACAGGGTGTATGTCAGGTCCATTTTGGAGTATACAGTGCCAGTATGGAATGCACATCTGGTTATGCATGTAAAGAAACTAAGTCCCAGAGCTGAGGGGTATGAACTATGAGATATAAAAGGCTAGAGAAGCTAAGCCTGATGGTAGTAGAGGACAGAAGGACCAAAGGTGACGTGATTATGATGCACAAAATAAGAGGAAGTGACAGAGTGGACCGGGAGAGTCTGAGGTACACAAGGTCACAGCTAAAGTTAAAAGCACAAATGAGCTGTAAGGATGTTAGAAAACACTTTTTTCAAACTTAGAGTGGATAGGAAGTGAAATGACCTAGACAGCAAAGTGGTAGATGCAGAATCAAAATATATTTTTAAGATTAAGTATGACAGGGCTCACACAGCCCAGAGAAAGTGAAACCAGTAGCAGCCAGCAGAGTCAGGACCAGGAGCTGAGTCATGACCACTGCAACTAAAATTAGATAAGTACACACACACACACATATACACTTATCATGTATGCAGTACAGTACTGTACTTCAAAATAAGTTGGTCTCCAAATTTTATATATAAACACTGCAACACCAGATAATGGGAAACATGTACACAAATAGCTGCAAGAAGTCTATGCATGATAAACATGAGAATGACTACCCTTACAGTATGACTTGTACTTGGATGAAGAACTTTAATATGGATAAGCACCAAGTAATAAAAATGGCGAAAGTGAAAACATGCTTCATGCATAATACAAATTGTGATAAAATTATAAAAGCATCAGAGAGAAGATTGACCTAGCAGTCATCACTGACAAAAACAAATAGGTCACCAGATAATCACATAAATAGTGAGACATTCCTATGTAAAACTGGCTAACTATAAAATATTTAGATATATGGTCACGGAAATGCTGAAAAACAGGTGTTCATAACATACATTATGCTGAAATTGATATATCTTGCAGTAGTGGTATGGTGTCTGCACCTACAAGAAAAAAAAATGTCTGAGGATGAACTATGAAATGGCTTCAAGAGCTAAAAACAATTTGAGTTCTGAAGAAAGGCTGAGAGTATTAGACATACATGTACTATGTTGAGCATGAATAGAGGAGACATAATAACCAAATTCAAGATTAAAAAGAAATACAAGGAAATACAAGGAAGATGGTTTAATGCTGTCAGCTAGAACAAAAATAGGTCATGACTGTAACAAGAAAAGCTGCCATAGTATATAAGAAAATATTTCTTCACAGAGTGGTGGAGTACTGGAATGGTTAACAAGAGCAGGTGTAAATGCTGCAACCACTAGAAATTTTCCAAAAAAAAAAAACTGATGGTATCTTAAATGCAAAAGACAGGACATCACAAGCTTAAATATGTTCCTGTAGATATATACAGGTCCATAAGACAGCAAATGACAGACTTAGCTATGTTTCTGTAGTGACAGGTCCAGAAGACAGCACATGACAAGCTTAGCTATGTTCCTGTAGATACAGGTCCAGAAGACAGGATACAAATGCATATTCACATAACCAAGAAACTTTCCATCATTTTTTGAGCATCAGTCAGTCAGGGATATATGGAACAGTACTTGGCTCACTTATTAATATTATTTATTCATAAGGTCAGCTGTCCACAGGGGACAAAAAGCCACATAAAACTTAAGTCATACAAAATGTCATACAAAACATGTTATATAAAACACATCATACAAAATAACACATACAAAACACATCATACAAAGCACATATTGTGCAAAACATGTTGTACAAAACACGTCATACAAAACATGTCATACATGAAAGATGTCATATAAGTGAAAGCATTCTTTCTTTTTTTGGGTCACCTTACCTCAGTGGGAGATGGTCAGTGTGTTTAAAAAAACACACTGGTCATGAAATCAAGATATTGTCATGTAAAACAGATACAGGTTACAGAATAAAGAATCAAGGAAAAGCATCAGTCAAAGAAAGTAAAAGTAGTCATACAAAAGCCAAAAAGACAATACAGGCACTCCTCACTTAACGACCGAGTTCTGTTCCTATGACTAGGTCGTTAGGCAAATTGGTCGATAAGTGAGGAGCATCATCATTGGAGTTATCAGCAGGGTTATCAGGAGTTGTAGAGGGCCTGGGTAAGGAAGATGAAGGCAAGGAAATGGAAAGACTTGTAGGGGTCCAGGGTGTAGCTTCCAACTCTATTAAATCTTCATTAGTTAGCTCTCCTTCGACATATTCGACTAATTTTTCAGTATCTTCCACTTCAACATCTAAATTAAGCATGTTAGCAAGTTCCACAATTTTTTTATTTATGAAACAGACATGTTTGTCTTTGTCAAATCCTTCAAAATTATTCACGAAACATTTTAGGCATTTTTTCCACACGCCTTGCATACACTCTGACTGGTTGGAAAGCTGGTCGTAAGTCCTGGCGGTCATTAAACAGGTAGGTTGTTAAGCGAGGAGTGTCTGTATAGGACAAAGCCTAGAAGGCATCAGAAATATAAAGTCAAAAAGAGGAAGGCATGGCCCACAGGGTGCAGTCAACCAGCAGATTCCAAAATTTGAGCCAGGTCCAAACCTGGTAGTAACAATCTACACTAAGTCCATATTACAGGAAAGCCAAGACTTGGAAAAATCCCATAAGGCATAGTTCACATAACAGAATATAAAATTAAGTCCAGGTCAAACCCTAAAATGCAGCAAACATATGTAGAGGCAACAGAGCAGGGTGTAGCCTACAAAGTGCAGGCAGCAACACAAATCCAAAACTCAAGCCACGTCAAAACCTAAATAAGTCATAAAAATACACAATAAAACAAAGAGGGAGACAACTTTGGAGTCTCAAGACATAGTCCATATAACATAATAAAAAACTATGTCAAAAGTCAAAACCTACAAAGTAGCAACAAACAGAATCTAAAATTTAAGCTGGGCCAATGCCATAAATTAAGAAAAAGCATCAGGGCAAAGTGACATGGCCTTTGGCCACAGTACTGGGCAGCAAGAGGGAAGGGAGACAATGAAACTATCCAGGGAAAGTGAGAACAGCTCCAATTCCTTTGTTCAAGATACCCCTCACCATCACTTGTGCTTGCCTCATAATCTACAAGCTTAGTCTATTTCCCATTGGACTGCCAGGTGTTGTTATAAATTACAGAACAAACAAGCATAAAATGCTGCACCTCACATAACTCAGATTGAAACAAATGAGAGAAGGAGTAATGAGAGCCCTGGCTAGAGTGCAGACAGCAGGTGACTGACAACATTAAAGACTTATCCATCATTATAAGCTCATTACTATAGCTGGTCCAGTAGTTAGCATACACAGTAGCCCACAATCTTCTGGTTCAATTCTCTGGTATATTACAAAGAGTTTCAGTCTGAGAGTGAAATAAACATTACTGTACAGGAATTCCCTGCAAATGACAACTTGTCATGTATATAGGTACTTGGTTGTAGAGGCATAAAGCCAACACAACAAGCTTTCAGTAGGACTACACTACAATCAGGACTGACTTTATAGTCATGCAGTAGATACTTTTTATATACATACATACTCATAGAGAGTGAGGCAGGTACAAGAAATTATTATATGTCAGGTGCTTATAATGCTGGTAACTGAGCATTACAATCTCCCTACTGGTTGCCGTCACTTTATATGGATTCACTATTATGTGATGTTCAATTTCTATCAGCAAATCCGTATACTGTATATGATTCACAGTCACCATATACAAACAACACAGTTTGTAAAGTGCACTGAAGATTATTATAATGCATAATTAAGTGTTCATGACATGACTGAGTTTAGTACAGATGACAAGGGCCTGAATCACATCTCCAGCATGAAACAAGGGACACCTATATACAGGGTGACCAAAAAGTCTGGACATATAGGACATAATATTCTGTTTTTTTCCCCAGTTACTGGAGTTACTGCCTTGTGATCATGTGATCTTGTAAAGTGTGTTTAACTTTACATCGCTAATGGTGGACAACATGTTGAAGATATTATTTATTAAAATTACTATATAACTATTACAAAAATGCAATTTTGCCTGTGTCTAGACTTTTGGGTCACCCTGTATATTTGAAAGAGATGGAACTAGAGAATTCAACTACATATTGATAACCTGCACCCAAGTTGCCATGACAGTACGTGTTTTGGCAGTGTGACCCAGCCTGGATGATGCAAAGCAGATGGGACTCAGTGCTCCTCAGATAAACACACAAATCAGTGCACCAGTGAGATCCCTTGGATCATTCCTGCCTTCTCTTCATTCTTCACACTATTCTTATTAACAATATAAAACTGTAGTTTACTATAAATACTTAAGTGTTAGTGATGGCATTTAATAAAAGATGCAATACAACCAGAGTAAATATTATTCCTTACCAAAAAAGCATATAAATATTGGAATAATACAGAGTATATGATTCAACCCATTACAGTACCATAATACAAAATCATATGCCAATTTCTCAATTAAAGAAGTATCTTTTTATATTTGAAAAACTTCTGTTGCAACAGAAACATACAAACTCAATATGCCTCTTGCACCAGTCTAAAACTGTCAGAGCTTCCTCTCCAAACAGTGAGTTAAGAGTGAACTCACTCACTCACACTCACTCTTTCACACTCACGCTCGCCCACACACTCATGCACACAAGCATGCATATACACATGCACACACATACACTCTCTCTCTCTCTTTCAATAATCATGACAAAGAGATACAGACAACTCCACAGATAGTGAATTATAGAAGAAAACATTCTCAGTATATGTATTTTCACTTAGAAAGACCATGGGTAAAAATTATAGTGACGGCACTTTACAATGAATTAATGATTTCTATGTGACGTGAAATATGAAGCAACAAGCTTTAGTTTCAGCATCCATTATGGAAAGTACTACTGTCATGTCATTAAGTGTGAGACAGAAGCTTCTTTCATTTATATTTTGCACTTGGGCAGGATTGCTGGTCTGCATTCTGCCTTATCAACACATTAGATACTTAATCAATCTTATGACATTCTAGTTATATTCTGCATACAGGCATACCTCACTATTACATCGAGTTAGGTTCCAGACCGCTGCCATAAAGTGAACATCGCCTTGAAGCGAATCACACTTGCCAGTGCATATAAAAGCCTTAAAGCATGTTTACATTCTCATTTATTAAATGCACAATAACACTATGCCTAAAAAAAAAGCAAAATTAAAAATAACAAAAAAAAAAAAAAATGAAAACTGCCAAAACCCGTCTTAAAAGCAAGGCAAGCAATGAAAACAATAAACATTAATATAACTGAAAAGTGCTGTATTAGCAAAATTTTCGTGAGGACCATATTAACGAGGTATGCCTGTATATTTATCATTATTTTTCAGTGAATTTCCTACTAGCTTCTGGTCCTGTATCATTTTCTTTCCAACATAGGAGATGTGGTCTGAGACCAGGCTGAGAGTGAACCTCAGAACCCTTCACACATAATACACACATAGTCAATATAACATTATACGTATTTAGTTTTCAAAACAAAATACTATAAGGAATGAATGTTTACGATCAACTCTCATTTCTAGTAATTATTATGAGTAACATATCTTGTCATTTACAGTTTTTACAAAAGTTATTGCTCATACTTAAAAAAATTATACACTGAACCTAACAAATATGTTTGCACATCTAAAAAATAATAATAAAAAGTCCATTAAATGTAAAAATTCAAGATATTAAAGCTCAAGCATTATTCACTCCTAATCAGTACTTAGTATAGCACTGTATACCATATACACTGCTTGTGAAATATAATGCTCAGTTCTAATACTTAATAAATTACAAAAACAAAAAAAATTACTACATAAGATTAATACACGTTAGGAAAGTGTATTGGCATAATAATGACCTCATTCCAAATGCAGAGCAGCACAATCAACTTGTGCTGAAAGATTTCTAAAAAATTGCCATTTAGAAGACAGCTGCAGACATGGGTAAATGAAAGCTTAATAATTTGATAACACATTAAAAACTGGTAGTAAACTATATACATAAGTAATTAAGACATATAGTGTACTTGTAAAATTCATTTTAAAATAATCATTTTTTTAAATTATTTACTGTACTCTGAAATGAAATTTGGATATATATTACACAATAATGTTAATCACATTTAAATATTTAATGCTATCTACTCTTACAGTCTGTATTGAACAAATATTTTTATACTACATTATTCTAAGGTGTTACATATTGGTAACAAGTTATCTTATAAGGTAAAATGTGTCACAGGTAACACGTTGGTTCATAGTGCCACCATCTTTCAGCTTTATATTTTAACCATAAAATGTAATACTTTTCTTTGTTGCTATAAAAAATATACTTGTGCTCTGTATAACAAAATAGATCAAATTTAAGTTAGCTTGATCCTTCTTTTATTTTCATTAATTATACTCATTAATATAACCCCACTGTACTTACGTATTTTAGTAGCAGGGGTTGAGTCCTAGCTTCTGGTCCCTCCTCTTAACAAGGTTCATTTTCCCATGGCCTCATGGGACCTAGTATGGCTGATTTTTAAAGCTACATATGAAGCTTGTATTTACAGTACTTACTATGGAGTGATTAATAACCTTTCATAAAAAATATTTAAGAGTACAGTAATCATTTTTATACTTCAAAACAAACACTTTTGTAATGCACTCTATACAGAACAAATTAATAAAAACAAGAAAGGTAATAATTTCTTGAAACTGCTATTAAAAAACTGCAGTTGTATAAACACTATATACTGCTTTTCAAAAAATATGTTATGAAAGTGCATAACTCAGTAATGCTAAAAGTTTCTCTACATGAAATAATATTACAAATCACAAAAAGTGTTATGAATGTGAAAGTAATCAAGCAAGAAAAGCATATTATACATCATGTACAATTGCTACATTCTATTATCCAAAAACCAAAATTTCATGTACTTGAACTGTGGCAGTTCACAGTGCTCTGAAAAAACTGGGCAAACTATAAATTGTTGAAAGAAACTCTAAATGATCTGCAAAAAAAAAAAAAATCAATGTAACAATGATCAAAACTCTTCAACCTTCTACCAGCAGTAGATGTGAGAAACATTACTAGAACAAAGGTATACCAGCAGCAGCTGTGAGAAACATTACTAGAACAAAGGTATACCAGCAGTAGATGTGAAAAACATTGCTAGAACATGGGTGTACCAGCAACATGCATAAAAAACATTGCTAGAACAAAGGTATATCAGCAGCATATATGAGAAACATTGCTGGAACAAAGGTAATTGTAGAAAGTACTATAGAAGTTTTGAAGAGGAAAGTAAATCAGTCCTTGCAGAAAGTGGCTATATAGGCAGCATTTGCTGGCAGCAACAGTCTGATTGGTTAGGCAGTTAACAATAAAGTCTGACCTGAGGGCCAGGCCTTGAAAACACAACTCTCAAGAAAATAGTTCCACATTAGTAACTTTGCTTTACAAAATAACATATATCAGAAGTTACTTTTCAACACTGTATACAAAGCTAATAGTATTTTGAAGTTTATAAGCCTCATAAGTGTCCACTACATAACATACAAGTTAGTACATTATTATATATACAGTATACAGACAAGATTTAATAGCTCAACCTGTTATGGAAACAAAAGTTCTCCTAATTCACATAAGCATCCTTGCTGCATACTTCTATATAAACACTAACATTGGTTTTACACATAAAAGAAAATCTCATGACAACACATCCAACACTAAAACGTGATGGCTTGATGCAACAACACTTGTATTAAACACTTTATCAGTTCAACAGCCAAGCAACAGACAACTTTCTACTAATTAAAAGAACACATTGTAAATGACCAAGTACATTCTCCTAGATTCCTTTTGGCACACTACACATGTTGATAGGACCAATAAATAAAAAAAATTATTCTAAATATCACCTCTGCTTTTTAATCTTAATTATATGCAAAAATTCAGTTATACACTACTCTAAATTCTACATCAGTTTGTGAATTGTAAATAATTACTAATTTATAATAACTAATTATAATTATAATTTATAATACAGCATTATATGTAATTTATAATACAGCATTATATTAAATTTGTTTTTATAGTTACTGCATTTACAAGTGCACATACCAAACCAAACTAACTAAGCATTAGATGATGCATATATTGGTCAATCAGACTCATTGCTAATTTATTAATCACAGTAATATGTTTAATGAGTTCTAAAAAATTACTTCATGGGCACATTTTAAAGCCTTTGCTTCCAATTTCATTATTTTGCTCTAAGTCTTTTCACTACATACTTCATCATTTATCACATTACACCATAATGAGCAATATAAAATCATGATTCATTATGATTAAATAATCTAGGGATTTTAGATTTCTTTGGGGTTGATGTTGTTATATTATCATCAGACAAATCAGATGCAGAAGAGGAAGAGGAGAGCATATCTTCCTCAGCAGAATCAGGAAGTTCTTGAGGAACTTTATTAGGCACTTTCACATTCAGCAAATTTTTAAGGTGAGGATCACTAACTTCCACTGGAGCTTCTGTATTATTATCCAATGAAGTTTGAGGCTGTGAGGGAACAGGAGGGGAACTACAAGTCTGAGGATGTGTAGGCACACCAGGTGATGCATTGGCAGGGATCAATGGGGGTTCCTTGTGGACAGCAGTTGGCATTTTAACTATTTCTTCCAAGCACCCTGCTTCAGCTTCTACTCCTTCAGATTCTGTATCAGAACTTTCTGAATTTGATTTATGCCTTGACAGAATGTTTATGGGGTCTGGTGACCGAGAATAACCATCATTAGAACTTGTGACAGAAGCTAACACATCTGAATGCAAGTCCTCTAGGTCTACAGTGCTTGGCAGTGTGTCCTTAAGAGATGGTGCACAATGACTTGATGAATCAGGTTTATCTTGTGATGAATCAAGATTAGTTTGTTTGCTCTCCTTGTTGTTGTCATTATTACCCACAGATTTTGACAAATAATCATCTGAATCAGAATGCTCAGAGTCATCAAGATCTGAATCACAAAATGCTTCTACATCAGAAATACGAGAATATTTTGTTACCTCAGGCTCCAAAGCACAACTAACTTCATCTGCCAGAACAGCCGAGGTAGAGGGAGCAAATCGGCCTGAAGAAAGTGTATATTCAGTAACTTCTGGCTCACTACTGTCAGTTTCAGTAGTCTCTGAATCAGTATCAACACTGCCCTCCTCTTTAATGATTCCCAAAGAGTTACCGTCTTCTTCAGTGGAATCATACTGCTCATCAGTGTTTGAAATATATGCTTCCAGAGGAATATCAGAAGCCTCTAAAGGTACATGTGTTGAAGCCTTGGAAGGAACATTTGCTGAAGCCATAGAAGTATCTGCTGAAGCCTTCAAAGGAATATCTGCTAAAATTTCATCTGGAATGCCAGAAGCATGCAAAGGAGCCTCAGTCTTAGATTGTGAAGGTTCTTTTAATGCTGGCTTATCTAGAACAGTAGAAGCCTCTGTAGAATTTTCAAATGGAGATTCCAAGGGAACATTAACAACAAAGAGTGGTTTGCAACTGTCAACAAGTGGTTGCCTTTTCCTGTCATCTACTGATGACTCTATGACAGCTTCTGGGCTTTCCTCTGTTGTTCCACTCTCGGGTACATTGCTTTCACTTGCTTCGGTGTATGGTGGCACAGCCTCTTCAGATGACACGCTGGACTCGGAGGGATTTCTTAATATTTCTTCAGGTTGGCTGGGTTCTAAATATACCGGAGGAGAGCAATCTGTTTTGTCTCCAGGTACTGTCTCATTCATCTTTGGACCATGTGCAGATTTGGTTTTAGGAGTATTCTCATTATCATCTAATGGCTGCAGTGAAATTATAGGAATCACTTTTGGTTGTAAAGGAAGTTCTTTTGCAGAACTGTCTGGAGAAAGTGAGCATAACTCATGTTTTGAATTATTATTTCCACTTGATATTTCTTCAGGTTTATCCAGTTTATCCTTATTTATTGGCACCAAATCATGGGCATCTTGAATAGGATGAAGCTGTTCAATATCTTCTTTCATTAGCAAAGGAGAAATTTGGTTAACTGATAATTCAGAAGTGACTGGTTCTTCTGCTTTACCCACATGTGCAACATCTTCCTTCCATCCATAATTAAATGGTGGTTGAGGTGCTATACAAATCTTTGGCTCAGCAGACTGAGGTGCAGGCACAGGCTGAATAGATTTAAGGTTGGCTGTGGATGATGGATTTTCAAGTTGACTCTTTGGATGTACTGTTTCAGACAAGAGTGTAGTTGCTGCTACATTGGGAGGCACACATGCAGGAGCATTCTGAATCTGGTCTTCTTTTAGTGGAAGAGCACTGACCTCAGGTTCTTCATTTTGAGGAGAATTTTCTAGTTTTTCATCAGGTACAAATGAAGTGGGTTTAGGAGTACATTCTTGATCAAGGCTATCATCATCTGGGAAACATTCCTGCAACAATAAACCATCCTCCTCATCACTCAGTGCTAAAGGCTTTTTAGTACTGGTGGGTGGCACAGGAATATACACAGGAGTTGGTGCATTCTTGGCAGGGGATACCTTGATCTCTGGCAGGGGCTGTGGAATAGGCCGAATATTTTGTGGGCATTGATCAGGTGAAGGTTCATGTAGAACAGGAGTAACAAAACCTAATGGAGCAACATGATTCATAGAAGGAACATTTTCTCTCTTGTGCATAAGTTTAGCTGGCGGAGTTTCATCCTCGACTGGAACAAGAACATTGTCATTTGGTTTGGGGGTCCCACTTGATTTGTTAGCATCATCAGAAAGATCAGAGACTGGTGGTTTAACTTTATCATTGCTACTATCAGGCTCATCTAAAGAAGCTTTGTCCTTGGTGTCCACATCATCCTCCACTGGGGCAGAAGCTTCCAAAGGTGCATCTTCAACATTACCATTGAAATCGGGATCAGGGCTGATCAAGGGTCCTTGTTCAGGATCAGTTGGGGGTTTGGATCGCAGTGGCCGAGCTCGAAGGCAAATGTAGGCATAGTAGATCCCTACTCCCAGCCCAATAAATGCCAGAAGTAATGCTAGCAGTCCTGCTGCAGTTAAGCCACCACCTGTAAACAAAAACAAAGCCTTAATTATATTTTGAAATAAAATAAAGGACATGTAAAGTAAAATGTAAAAAAAAAAAAAAAGAACAAAAAGGCACAATACCATACCTGGAGCAATACACAAATAACCCGCACACAGTGTGACTTTGTAAATCGTCCAAGTTGGATCAAAATGTTGTATTAAGCTCCTCTCTCTTATGTGTGGGTTATCTGTGTATTAAAAAAAAAATTTACGTACATACAACTGAACACATATCCAATATGTATAACGTATGATACTGTATATAAATAGCAGTACTCGTAGGGATAAAAGCAACAAAAATGCATTTATATAAATTTCTGGAAGCATAACAATATATATATTATTTATACAGTACAGTAGGGCCCCACTTATACAGCAGGTTAGGTTCCAGGCTACTGCCGGAAACCTGACATCGCCAGAAAGCAGAACGCCATTTTTTTCCACTTATAAAGACACATAAATGCCAGGTAACAAGTTTACACTAACATATATTAAGTTAGCAATAGAATTAGGCATTAAAAACAATAAAAAGTAAAATACACACACAGTACACCCATTACTTACCTTAAAATATTTGTAGTCTTAATGTAGGGTGAGAGGCGAGTTTTATTTGTAGGAAGTCAGGTTTGGGAAGTATGGTAGCCAGCCAGGTCAGCCCACCCTACCCCAACTATACGTAATATACTACAACATTTAATTAAAGTGCCCCAGAGTGATAAAATACATATACAGTACATTTATTAATTACCGTAAAATATCTGTAGTCTTAATGTAGGGTGAGAGGTGAGTTTTATTTGTAGCAAGTCAGGTTTGGGAAGTATGGCAGCCAACCAAGGTAGCCCTCCCTGCCCCACCCCTCCCACACATAATGTAAACAAACCATGCAAACACATCAGGTTTTTGTTCATATATGTTTGTATTATACCACGATACATTACTTTAAATTGTGTAAAAGTTGTCTCCATGTTGACACAGTAGGATTATTAATATAATCAAAAAGAAGCGCTAAGCCACAAGGGCTATACAGCGCTGCAGGGTAGGGAAGGAAGCGAGGGTATTGGATGGCAGAAGGGAGGAGGGATGATCAGCAGGTTACAGAAAACAGCGGGGCAGGGGATAGTGCAGGGGTAGAGGGTAGCAAGAGATCGAGGTAGAAAGGGCTGAAGGTATCATCAGAGTTTGTGAAGCCAGTTGTTGTCAAAAAGTCAGTGAGAGAGTCCGGATGAAAGGTGGGTCCATCAGTGAGAAGGGAAGGTAAAGAGAGAGCAGCGGAGCGAAGACGACGATGGAGGTAAATTCTGCGTGCTCGTTGATAAAGTGGGCAGTCCAACAGAATGTGGCTGACTTATAATGGAGCTTGGCAATTCTCACAGAGAGGAGCAAGACGCCTCTCCATGAGATATCCATGAGTAAGACGAGTATGGCCAATGCGAAGACGGGAGAGAGTAGTCTCCCAACCTCGACACTGGTGACAAGAAGACGGCCAGTAACCTATATTCGGTTTAATAGATTGAAGTTTGTTACCGAGTAGAGTAGACCAATGTTGTTGCCAACGGGTGTGAAGATGGGTAGCTATTGCAGCAAAATAGTCCGTAAATGGAACACCTCTGTATGAAACTGGTAGGTCATGTACTGCTGACCGCGCAGCAGTGTCTGCCTGTTCATTGCCCTGTACGTCAACATGACCAGGGACCCAACAAAAAACAATATCTTTATGCTTGGTAGAGATGCGGCGTAGCCAAAGTTGGATACGGAGGACTAAGGGGTGAGGTGTATCAAATTTCTGTATAGCCTGTAAAGCACTAAGGGAGTCTGAGACAACCACAAATGATGACACAGGCATAGATGCAATATGGATAAGTGCTGCAAGAATGGCATACAATTCAGCAGTAAAGATACTAGCCGAAGATAGTAAATGCCCTTGTACGACACTGTCCGGAAACACTGCTGCGAATCCTACGCCATCAGAAGACTTAGAGCCATCTGTGTGCATTGCAATGGCATGAGAATGAGAGTGGAAGTGGTCAAGAAAAACAGAGCAGGAAGCTACAGTAGACAGTTGGGCTTTCGAGCAAGGGAGTGAGAAAGAACAGACTCGAACACCTGGAACTTCCCAGGGGGGTAGGAAAAAGTGAGATGCTACATGAACATAGAAAGGTGGAAATTGAAGAGAAGACAAGAGTGAATGTAGGCGAAGAGAGAAGGGACGGAACAAACAGGGGCGGCGAACAAATAAAGAATATCTACTGACATCGGTGACCATTCTATAAATAGAAGGACTGCAGAGATCATGAGAGCGCACATAGTAGCGAAGGCAATGGGTATCATGGCGATCGGATAAGGATGGAACGTTCGCTTCTGCATGGAGGCTCTCAACAAGGAAAGAGCGAAAAGCACCAAGGCATAAATGTAATCCTTGGTGATGAATGGGGTTGAGGCTAGATAGAGTAGCAGGAGAGGCAGCTGAATAGATCTGGTCACCATAATCAAGTTTCGATAAAATGAGGGTGGAATGTAGGCGAAGGAGAGTTCGACGATCAGCTCTCCATGAAAGATGAGCAAGGGTTTTAAGAAGGTTCGGCTGGCTGTGACAAGTTGTCTTCAGAGAGGTAATGTGAGGTTTCCAGGATAACCTACGGTCAAAGAGGAGGCCTAGAAACCTGACTGTATCACGTTCAGGGATACGGGTGCCATAGAGGTATAAGGATGATCGGAGATGACAGAGTGTCTAGTGAAAGTAATTTGGTGAGTTTTGGTACTGGAAAATTTAAACCCATATGTGGTGGCCCAATTGGAAACACGGTCAACCGCATGCTGGAGAGAAACTGTAATGAGGTGACAGTCAGCGCCTGCACAGGCAATAGTGAAGTCATCAACATAGAGTGATGACCAAATATTGGATGGAAGACTAGAGGCCAAATCATTTATAGCAAGGAGAAAAAGTGTTGTGCTCAGAACACATCCCTGGGGGACACCTTCAGCTTGGATAAAGTCTGGGGAGAGCACATTATTAACCCGAACACGGAAATGTCTGTCAGTTAAAAAGTTCTTAACGAAGGATGGTAGATTGCCTCAAAGGCCTAAGGAGTGGGCTTGGGCCAAAATATTATACCTCCAAGTTGTGCCATATGCCTTCTCAAGGTCAAAAAATATGGCAATAACTGAGTGGTTATTCGCAAAGGCATTACGAACATACATATCCAAGCGTAGTAAGGGGTCTATGGTAGAACGGCCCTTATGAAAGCCATATTGACAAGTGGAGAGACTGTTGTGTGTCTCTATATTACAACCCAGGATTCCAAATGGCCTGTTATCCCGGGTGTAATGGGAGCAAAATTAACACAGCAGAAAAAGTTTAGACTTATATTATCCTTCACCAATTTAGAACAGCAATATGTACACTATGTACAGTGATAAGAATAGTGCACTCCACAGTAAGCAAGGCAGAAATAGAAGCCACAAGATAGCAGACCGTGCTTCAACCAGCTCTAGAATGGAAATGACAAGGGCAGACAGGAGAGTGGTACCCACATAACCTCTGCGATTGCCAAAACCATCTTCTTATTGGCTAGAACCTGGTCACTAGTTGAACGACGGGGCCCCATCATCAACTCTTAGCAACCTGGTTCGCTGGTTGGGGGAGATAGCCTGTAAATGAGGGTGTGTACATGCGCCGAATAAAGGTTACGTACTCTTTGCATGCCACACTTTAAATACCACACTAAATGTCTATTTACCAGGTGTTCCATCACTTTGCAAACTGCACTGGTAAGAGCAGTGGGATGATAGTGGGAGGCTTCATGTCCCGTAGTACCCGGTTTGCGGAAAGGGAGAACAATGGCAGATTTCCACAGCTGTGGAAGAACTCCTTGTGACCAAATAAGATTGAAAAGGCATAATAGGACTGCAAGGGCTGACTGATGTAAATGTTGTAGCATACGAATATGAATGTCATCGGGGCCAGCTGCCGATGATCGGCAAGCTGAGAGTGTTACCTCCAGTTCCTGAAGTGTAAAAGGCGCATTATACTGTTCTTCTCTGAGAGAAGAAAAGTCCAAGTGCTAACTCTCTGGCAGACTTTGAGGAAAGAAACGAGGGACATAGATGGAGCCCCTGAGAAATACAGACCAGATGATTGCCAATTTCATTGGCAACATCTAGTGGGTTTGCTATATCAACACTGGCAACCCTCAGAACAGGAGCCGGGTCAGGAGAATATTTACCACTCAGTTTTCGTACTTTTTTCCAGACTGCACTCATAGAGGAAGCAGAGGTGATGGTGGAGACATAATCTCGCCAGCAAGTGCTTTTAGCATCACGGATGACACGGCGAGTGATCGCACGCTTTTCCTTAAAATCAAGAAGTCTCTCTGTGGTACTGTTGTACCGGTACCTGCCCCACGCAGCGCGTTTCAAACGTACTGCACGAGCACAAGCAGGAGACCACCAAGGCACGCATTTCTGAGAATGCCTGCCCGAAGTTTGGGGTATAGAATGAGAAGCTGCGGTTAAAACGGAGGATGAGAAGAGGTGTAAAAGCTCATCAATGGAGGACGAAGAAGGAACCTTACTAAAAACAGTTAGTTGTGAGTAAAGGTTCCAATTTTCCTGATCAAATTGCCAGCGTGGGTTACGAAGAGGTGGTGAATATGAAGGGGAAGTAAAAATGATTGGGAAATGATTGCTGTCATGTAAATCCGGGAGAATAGACCAGGTGAAGTCTAATGCAGCGGAGGAAGAGCAGACTGAGAGATCGATGCAAGAGAGAGTATGAGTACGAGGATCAAAATGGGTGCGAGCACCTGTTTTTAAAACATGGAGGGGGTGGGTAGCAAGAAAAGCCTCTTAACTGAATGCCAGGGGAATCACAGCGAGACCCCCCCCCAGAGGAAATGATGGGCATTAAAATCGCCAAGTAACAGAAGTGGTGGCAGTAATGATGAAACAAGAAAGGCAATATTAGGGATAGATAATGCCCGAGAAGGAGAGAGATACAAAGAACAGAGTGTATACCACCTATGCAAGTGGATACGGGCTGCTGTGTAATGCAGCAAAGTACGAACAAATAGCTGAGGGTATGGAATATCAGTGCATAGAAGAAGGGCACTTTCATTAAAGGTCCCATCAGGAAAAGGATCTGAAGAATACAATAAATTATAGCCTGAGATGGGATAGATAACGGCAGAGTGTAATTTTGGTTCCTGTAAGCAAACACCAACAGGGGAAAACTGGGAGAGCAACATCTGAAGCTCACCCCGATTACCCCTGAGGCCGCATATATTCCACTGTAAATAGGCCATGATTGGCAATGATAAAGATACCTGAAATCCACAGTTAAGGGTACCTACGGACTAGAGGGTGGCAAAGGAAAACGTTCAAGCAGCGAAGGAACGGTGCGCTGTGAAGAAAGGAGTTGTGCAGATGGAGAAGAGGAAAGAGAAGGAACAGAGGGTGGATCAGTGTCCATTGATGGTTTCCTCGCTGCAATATATTCAGAGATAGCTTCAAGTGTTTCGGAGTTCAGAGACGTCGTATGGGAGACAATATTGGAGATGGAAGGAGGAGGAGTTTGAGTAAAGATTGGAGCTGTAATGGACTGTACCAAGGTGGGGGAGGGGGCAAAAGGGTGGAGGGAACTGGAGAAGTGTGGGAGGGGACAGAAGAGGCAGAAACCTGGGAGGTGGCAGAAGAGGAAGAAACTTGGGAGGGGACAGGGGAGGAAGGCACAGTACGAGGAGGAGGATGAACCTCCACACTTGTAACAGAGCCAGTGAAAGGGGAAGACCCAGGTACAGAGACTGGGAAGGTAAAATGTGGAGGTGGATGAAGGGAAGGAGGGGTTAAAGGAGATTTTTTGGGCCTCTGAGAAGTAGAGGGACGATTGGGAGGAGGTGTCGTACGAGGTCTTGTCGATACCGGGGTTTGTGAGGGAGAACACGAAGAAGTGAGGACAGACTGAGGAGTTGAAGTAGGGACGTCTGAGCCCAGGACAGCAAAAGAATTAGATACAGGAGTGACTATGGGACTGGCAACCACAGAGGAGGCTGCAGAAGATGTGACCTCAGAAGTGGGGGGAAGCTTTGAAACACGAGAATAAGAAACACGGGGCAGTCTCCCTTGGAGGCGGAGATGAGAAACCACCATAGCCATTGCCTCTTTGAGGCAACGAATTTCCCGCTCATTTAAGTAGACCTGGCAATGGCGAGAGTATGAAGGGTGAGCCTCATGACAATTAAAGCAAGAGGGAGGTAGACTGCAAGACGTATTAGAATGATCATCGGCACCACAGACTGGGCATTTGGCTATAGATCTGCAATATTTTGCTGGGTGGACAAATCGCCAGCAACTTCTACACTGTTGCAGTGTAGGGATCACCTTCCAAACTTGTAACCGATGTCCTGCTACATAAACAGAGGATGGGAGTTCACGGCTGTCAAAAGTTAAACGAGCCACATTGCAAGGGTATCGTCTTCGCCCGCGGGCAGGAAGAACATAAGTGTCTACCTTGAGAATTGGGAGATCTTGGAGTTCCAGCATGTCAGTGCCACGTGTCTGAAAATTCTGTAGGACTATGGTATGGGGCAGAATAACAGTACCACTACAAGAATTGAGGGAATGATGTTTTTCGATAGTGATAGAAATAGTATCGATATGTAAAAGAAGAGAAAGATCATGAGCTTGAGTAGAATTCTGGACTGTGATGATGCACGTACCACTCTTAAGAGCATGAAAGGAAATATCTCTACCAATGTGGCGTAGGAGCGCTTTGCCAATACTATGGTCGGAAAGATAGGCAGTAGAAGAAGTCAGTCTTAATGTAAAGAATTTAGTCCATTGTGTGATCTGAAACTGAGTGTGGAGAGGGAGTGCATGGCGTGTCGGTGGTTTCCGAGTAGAATGGAAAAGTAACGAAGTAACAACATCAGGAGATTGTCGTTGGTGTTTAGAAGTGAGACCACAGGCAGTCCGACGTGGGATGGGCTGGTGATTCGAAAATCGCAGCACCGTAGAGGGAGATGCTGGAAGCATAGTCAAAGGAGAGCGGAGGTCAGACAAATCGAAGGAGTCAGTCGAAACCCTGGCACCTGAAGCAGGTGGCGAAACAGCACCAGCAAGAGGAACAAGGGCCTTAGGAGTGTCCGAAGTGGCCAGAAGACGTGGCGAGGTCAGAACGGGGTGCGATAACAATAAGGGGCCCGGGGGTAGATGGGTCATGGATCGGGTACTCAATGGTTGGGTTACTTTTTTGTTTAAGAAAAAAAGAAAGAATGAAAATAAAAATAAAAAAAGGATAAAAAAAGGGGGGACCGGGGAGGGATCATTTCTAGGAGGAATGAAAGGGCCAGAAATCTCCCTCTGCGCCCAAGAGGACCTCAGCACCGCAAGTAGTGCAGATGTGGCATGGAACCCGTGCCATACCCTACCCATCATGCCAGTAAACCAGCAATCCGGGATAGCAACCTCACATCTGCCGAGCTACCTTGGTGGACAAAAGAGAGGGCGGCCGGATATCCGCCACAAAGCATACCTCCTTCGGCCACCATCCCTGGAATCCGAAAGGTGGCTTCCAGAGATACACCCGTCGCCCGAAAGACACCCAAAGCCACCCTCCGGGATACCAGAGAGGGATTGGGACATCCCCAGGCGATCCAGATCCCACGGCAAACTACGCCACCGCCAAGAACCTCAACAGAATGGGATGGACCCCTGTACCCTTTCCCCTACCTAGGAACTAGCACGCCTGTGGGAAAAAATCCCAAAGGCCAAAAAAGGAAGGGCAAAAGGGAGGGGTGGGGAGGAGGAGGAGGAAGGAAAAAGGGGAGGATGGGATAGGGAAGGGGGGATGGGGGTTAATTAGGTTCGGTCTGAGAAAGGAGACCGACAGGTCTAATTCCTCAGACCAAGAACCTCTTCACCACGTCAAGGAGCCCCCCTTGAAGAGGACACTTGAAATTTTGGAAAGTTTCCAGACACAATAGAGAGATGTGTTCAAGGAGAATGTAAACAAACAAGGTGGGGCATGCTGTGTTAGAAAGATCAGGAACTGTATAGCAAGTTTTGGTCATAATTTGAAATCGCCGCATTAGCGGAATGCTGTAAGGCGAAACGTCATAAAGCAGGCCCCTACTGTATATAATACTAGTGCCAGTCACTTCAAGAGAGTAAAATCAGGTGATGTGCTGCCAGGGTGAAGTAAGTGCTTTATAAATCCAATGATACAACAAAATCAAGAGTTCTCATAAAAATAATTTTCTTTTTAACATCAACATCTCTCAGCAATGTTGGGTGGCCCAAGGAATAAAACACTCATCATCATCATTTATTCAATAGCTGTCTTACCAGAAGTGAGTTAACATCCCCACTCCTCCTTTAGAGTGCAGGCATAGTACTTCCCACCTCCAGGACTCAAGTCCGAATAACTGGTTTCTCCAAATCCGTTCGTAAATATCTTCCTCACACTCCAACATAACATTACATCTCTAAGCCACTTGTCTCCACTTACCCTGATCTAACACTCACACAAGCCTGCTGTTGTTCAAACCTCCGTCACTTAAACTCTCCTTTGCATTCTCCTTCCAACTCTTCCTAGAATGACAGCTACCCTTCCTTCCTTCTACCTTAGATTTATACACCCTCTTGGTCATTCATCTGTTCTGTCCCATCCTCTCTAAATGCCCAAACTCCCTCAACAATTGCTCCTCAGTCTTCTAATTTATATGCTTCAAAATCTTTGTATAATATTTACACTACACATAACTTGCTGAAGAGAATTGGCTACTTAAGTTAAGTTATAAAAGAAGCATTGCTAACTGCTTTATTTTTTACATTTTATTAAAATTGGTCTATACAAATAATTTACAAAATTACTTAAGTGAGTATGTACCTAACCCATCCTCCCAAGATGTTCTTAATATATCTCTTATAATGTTGTATTAGCCCTCAGCATTGTAAATGTAACTCTTATTTCTACTAAGCCATAATATTAAGTCACTCAATTACAGCTCAAGTTTTCAATATTCTGCTTTTTAAATTTAGGTTTTCATTTCCAACAGAAGTGCTCTGTTTCCATTAACCCTTTGAGGGTCGACAGGCCCTCTCCGAAACTCGTTCTCAGGGTCGGCCAAATTTAAAAAAAAAAAAAATTATTTTCTCTTATGAAAAGATAGAGAATCTTTTCCTGATCATAAAGACACCAAAAGTTTGAAATTTGATAGAAAACTTACGGAATTATGCTCTCGCAAAGTTAGCGGTCTCGGCGATATTTACGGATCGGCGATTTTGCCCACTTTGAGCCCCATTTTCGGCCAATTTCACTGTACTAGTCGACAAAAAACATGAATATTTCGCTAGAACTCCATTTTTTCTATCGAATGGGTGCAAGAAACCACCCATTTATAAATTCAACTATCCAGTACAGTGGTCAGAATTTAGCAATTTTGCCAATTTCACACAAATTTCAAAAGATGCCAATTTCCGAATAGGGTCCAGAATAAACAAGAAAGACATTCCTGGCACTAAAATGACATTTCCTCTAGTCATTAGTCACGTCTCAAGGGCCCTCTTATATCCTTTTGCTTTCCACTTTGAATTTTTATTCTCACAAAAAATATAAGATTTACTGTTATGCAGACTACTGCATTAGTGTAAAAAATGGTATAAATATTATTGGTGCACTTGTAAAAGAATATTAGACTCACCAGTTGACGTGTATTGCACGCTTGGCACGATTTGTTTACTTTTGAAGTTTGGTAAAAATCGAACATTTCTGCTACTTTGAGCTCAATTTCAAGGCACCTTTCATTGTAAAACCAGTCAAAATCATCTCAATTTCTGTAATATGTCTTCCATTCTATAAAATGAGACCAAGAAAACTAGAATACAACAATAAATACCATACGAAAATACACTGCAAAGTCGCTGATTTATTAAAAAAAAATGGTCAAAGTTTTTTTTTTCTCATTATGCACTGTGTGCTGCAGGATTTTTTTTAGACTGTGCACACTGACCACATAGACCCATTCTTTCACATGAAGGCCTACCAGCTTTCTCCCACTAGATTTGAGGCCGCTAGAATTTATGAGTACTAGTACGTCAAAAACCCCTACGCGTAAAACGTACTAGTACGACCAAAACCCTCAAAGGGTTAAGGAGTGCCAGAGTGGAATTCATTTCCACTTGTGGTGACCATTTCTATTAATGAGTGCCATGGCAGGGAGGGCTGAGACCTCCCACTATACACTGGGCAACTCCAATGTCTTAGCACTGCAGGGAAAGGTGTGAGGGAGGGTGAGCTGATGTAAACAGAGAGACTTCTAAGCAGGGCAGTGTAACTGGATGCATACCACAGTTTTCACATAGTACACATTGCTCAGTTTTTACTTCTTTTTGTTCCATCTTGTCTCTGGATATTTATCAAGGCAACCAAATGAAGTGCAGCTGATACAGGTGCAACAAGGAAGATGGTTAAGCATAAAACTATGCCTATTACGATAAACTGGAGGTAACTAAGATGCTGAAGGGCAGTGCACATGTCTAGGAGATGGCACAAGTGTTTGGTATTCAGAGAATCAATGATTCAGCCAATTTAAGTCAGTGAGGGAACAATAAGGGCTTTTGCAATAAGTAATCCTTAATGTGACACAGTGGAAAGAATGAGGAGTAGGTCGTTACAGTTAAATAAAACAGAAAGTTTGCTAAATCTGTGGACTGAAAAACAAAGAAAGGTGTTCTACTTAATGGCTTTATTGTTAAGGAAAAAAAGTCTTATTATAGTATAAAACAGTATAAGGAGAAAGGACAGCAAAAAAATGAGTGCAAGTCTAGTTCAAGATAGTTTAACAAATATAAAATGTACAGTGGGTTGCATAATATAAAGTTCATTGGGGAAAAATGCCTCTGCTAACCATACTGCCACAGAAAAGTTCCTGGCCAAGCTGACTGGCATTATCTCTGAGAATGGCTACAAACCTGAGCAGGTGTTTAATGCTGATGAGACAGGTTTTTTTCTGGAAGATACCAGCTAGAACAAATTTCAACATACAAGAGAAAGCTGCTCCTGAATTCAAGGCTGCAAAAGACTGTTTCAGTAATACATAAGAAGACTTGAAATGTAAGCCCTAACTTGTTTATCATTTCAAGAATCCCTGTGCTTTAAAAGGTAAAGACAAAAGCATGTTAACTGTTAACTGGAAGTCCAGTGCCATATCTGGCAATCTTCACTCAGCATCATTTTATTCCTGAAAATTTTGCATTAAGGGTTCTCCTGCTCCTTGATAACTGTTGTAATTATCCTCAACTTTGGAGACTGTGGAGCCAGGTGTCAAGTTTGTCTTCTTACCACCAAATATGATATCCTTGACACAATCACTGGACTGAGAGTTATCAAAAAAATTAGGTGACACTACACATGCAATGCAGAGCATAAACTTGTGGCAACAAATAACAATAGACAGTGGAGTGCCAGAGTTTTGGCACAAATTTAACACTGAAGATGCACTCCCCTATGTGAAATAAAGGATGGGATCATTTACCAAGGTTAACAATAAATGCTGGTTAGAGAAAACTATGGCCTAGTGCTGTGAATGACTTTGCTGGTTCACCATAAGTGGAAAGTCAAGTTCAGGAAATTGTTGTTCTGGCAAGGTGAGTGCCAGGTGAGAGATTTGAGGATATGCAGTCAGATGACATAAATGAACTCTTAGAAGATGAGGAACTATCTGCAGAGAAAATGTTGCAGGAATTAAATTTGTAACTGTAGAGAACAGAAGATGATGAGGATGAAGACCCTGAGCCTGAAGGAGCCATACTGACACTGCAAAAGATACACAAGTCACTGTATACTATTGGTAAAATTACAGATATATTTGTTGAAAAGGACCATGACTCATCTTGAAGTATTGATGTAGTTTGTTCTGGAGCAGGTAACTGAGCCTTATCATCTGCTGTATAAAGAACCACAGAGTAAAACAAACCAGAGGTGTATGACAGAGTACCTGAAAACTTATGAAACTGCATCAACATCACAAGATTCCCAGTCTTCAACATCACAAGATTCACAAAATTCAACATCACAAGATTCACAACCTTCAACATCACAAGATTCACAACCTTCAATATCACAAAATCTCCAATCTTCAATATCACAAGATTCACATCCTTCAACATCACAAAATCCCCAATCTTCAACATCACAAGATTCACAACCTTCAACATCACAAAATCCCCAATCTTCATTGTGATTCACATCCTTCAACATCACAAGATTCACAATCTTTAACATCACAAGATCCCAGTTTTCAACATCACAAGATTCTCAAAATCCAACATCACAAGATTCACAACTTTCAACATCACAAGATTTGCATCCTTCATCATCACAAGATCTCCAGTCTTCAACATTACAAGATCCACAACCTTCAACATCACATCACAAGATCCACAACCTTCAACATTACAAGATCCACAACCTTCAACATCACATCACAAGATCCACATCCTTCAACATTACAAGATCCACAACCTTCAACATCACATCACAAGATCCACAACCTTCAACATTACAAGATCCACAACCTTCAACATCACATTACAAGATCCACAACCTTCAACATTACAAGATCCACAACCTTCAACATCACAAGATCCACAACCTTCAACATCACAAGATCCACAACCTTCAACATCACAAGGTCCACATTCTCCAATCTCAGCCCATTAGGGCTACAGCCACCCTATCCACTCACTTTAAGATGTTATGCATCCACAACCTGACAAAGGTAAATAAAGTAACAAACACAGTACCATACAATACTGCATTTGTTACTATATATACTTTCTTTTAACTGTCTGAACTTCACTAGAGTCAGGTATTTCAGAGAGCATGTTCACTGACAAAATTAGGAAGAATTTTTTTTTTTAAGAATTATGAATGTAAAAAAAAAACTGTTTGGGTTTTTGAGGTGTAAGGAATGCAACCCTATTTTTCCAATATGTTTTTTCAGTTTGTAATTCATGGAAATCATTGTTAGTGCAGTTTTCAGGAACGTAACTCATGCAAATTATGAATATACAGATAACAGACAAAAGAAACATCACTGGCATGTACTATAGAGGCCCAAGTTCATTCTCCAGCTTGAGCAGCAGATCTCGCTCATCCAATGCTCTTCCTTCAGGTGCATATTACACAAATTTTGTTATCTCCCAGTGTCAGCATAGTTGCTGATCCCCTGTACATGTTGTGTAGCACACCTGAGTGTCATAATTAGTACCATCCATGTGTATTATATAGACGACCCCTTGCTAGACTTAGTGGCTAACATGTGACGTCACACAGTGCTGCTTGTGGGTGGGAGTCACCCCTTTCCTTTCTCAGTTCACGGATAGTCCTACAGGCTGCAACAGGCTAGGCTGGGCTCCCCTCACAAATTTGCTAATGTAAGTGTATACAACCCAACAAGTGTGTTTATCTCCAACCATCATATCTCCATGGAACCCTCCCAACACCATTCAGTTCTAGTTTCCTCTCAATCACACTGTTAATGATGAGCTCATAAGCATATCTACTTATATGACTACCAATAAACTAACTCTCAATATTGACAAAACTTGCTGCACAATGTTTGATAAAGAGAGCTAAATTGTACAAATGAATTTAATGATAAATGTTTCAAAATGAGGAAAAATTCCTAGGACTATACCATTACAGCCATTGAAAATTCAACACAAATCCAGCATGTAACCAAAAAGGTCTGCAAAACAGTAACCATCCTTTCTAAGATACATTATTATGTTGTTCCTCAAATATCATTACTCATTCTGTATTACTTTCAAATCTATCTTTGTTTCCATGGTATTCGTGTCTGGGGTATCTACTACAGTAAATCACATACAGCCAATAGAAACTCAACAGAAAGCTTCAGAATAAATGATCACTCAAGCAAGTGCTAGACAACGGATGCTCCACTCTTCGAAATTTTAAACTTACTCAACATACAAAACATTCACTCATACTACTATGCCTACTATACAAACAGGACAAGCAAATCAAATATATACAGTAGGGCTCCACATATATGGCAGGTTAGGTTCTAGGCTACTGCCGGAAAGCAGACATCGCCGGAGAGCAGAACGCCATTTTTTCCACTTATAAATGCATATAAATGCCAGACAACAAGATTATGCTAACTTATATTAAGTTAGTAATAAAACTAGGCATTAAAAAAACACAATAAAAGGTAAAATACATACACAGTACATTCATTACTTACTTTAAAATATTTGTAGTCTTAATGTAGGGTGAGAAGTGAGTAGTACTTATTTGTAGGAAGTCAGGTGTAGGTAGCCCTGGCTCCCCGTCCCAAATTCAATATACAATACTTAAAGCAGCCCAGAGAGATAAAATATACATACAGTACACTCATTATTTATGTTAAAATATGTGTAATCTTAATGTAGGATGAGAGGTAGGTAGTATTTATTTGTAGGAAGTCAGGTGTAGATAGCCGGTAGATACTGATACACTTAGCTGGTAGGTAGCCTGGGCTACATAGCTATATGATATTTAATGCAGCCCACTTTGTGGGAACCCCGGCCCAGTTCCCCTTTGTTACCCCCCCCGCCGCAAATCAGCTCACCCCCGGGAAAATTAAATTCTCTTCCTATCTGAAGTTCTGAAATTGATGGAAGGAAAAGACAATTTCCCTACGGTTTTGACAAAAAGGCCCCAAAAGGAATGCCCCAGGATATCAATACAGTAAAAAAACCCTGACGATCCTAAACCTTTCAAATTTAAAAAGGGGCCCCGGGGACCACGGTGGGGTTGTGCCTCAAGCAAGAAAAAACCCAATTTTTTAAACCACCCTCTGACGTAATGATGTTTAAGTGACGGGATTGGGGATTTTTTTGGGCGCCTTTTTCCCATCATTCAAAAGAGTGATAGTGAGGAACATATTCACAGGAAGCATCGGTATTTTCCCGGCCCCGCATGCCCCCTAGTGTACCTTTGGGGCCCAGGGGATGGAGACATCCCGGAGAAACCCGGGCCCTACACCAGTTTTAGGTAGGGGATAGTGAGGATGATGTGGTTACACTTGGCAGGGATAGACCCGGGCACGGGGTGGGGAGGGGGATGGTAGGGGGCCACCCCCGTGAATCCCAGCCTAGGCTGGGCCCCATCTGACTCGCTTTCGGGAAAAACCCGGGGGCCCAGCCACCAGCCCCCCAAAACCCACCCGCAAAAACCACCCCATATGCCCGGACCCCAAAAAAAACTGTTGGGGGATTGGGGGAAAAACCCCCAATTTTGTTCCTAGTTCTCACCACTTTGATGACCCCAAAGGGGAATTCTCCCCCATTTGCCCTTTGGAAACCCAAAAAGCAATGAACGGGAATTCTTTGAATATTTTTCCCCAGCCATTGAGGGAAACATTGTAAAAGTAATAAGTTTTTTGGGGTTACCCATGGCAAATAAATATATCCCCAAAGAAAGACTACACAGGTGGAAAGAGATCTTTGTCGAGAAATGTTTTTTGGGCTTTTGAACAAAATGCGGCCCCTTCACCCCCAAAACATAAAAAAAAAAATACTGGTCCACAGATCGGGCAATTTACCCCGGTTTTCAGGGGAAATCATCCCAGTGAACGGGTTTATTTTTCCTTTTCGAAATGTTCCCCCAACCTTTCCTCTGAAAAACCAGGCCTAAAGGGGAAGGGACGGGGTTATATAAGATTAAAAACAAGTTTTATTCAAAAAAACCAGATATATTTTATCCATTCAAGAATGTTGAAATTGACAAGTCTTTTATTTTGTTCAAAGGTGACTGTCACCCGGCGGTATAAAAAGGGGCAAGGGGAAACGCTTAAAAAAAAAAACTGTTTGTACTCGGCCCGTGATGGGCCTGGTTTTGGGATATTGTTGATACACGGGAATTTAAAACATTGAAAGATACAAAGATGTTATTAGGATCTCAGGTGATTTGAGTGGGGAAAACATGATGGCCCCTTTTGGGCCTTTTCCTTGGAAAATTTATGCAGAGTGAACAAGAAGATGTGTGGGACAGTGCATTTAAATTTGTAAAACATATGCCCAGGCTCAATGCAGGTGCCGGGATGACGAGGGTGTTTACCCCAAAGACAACAGGCTTTTGGTGGAGGGAAAAAGATGCCAATTGTTGGATAAAATTATTCACCAGAATAAAAAGACAGTGGAAAAGTTAATCGGGGGACAATGAACGAATTCAAAACCAGTGGGCAGGATTGATTATACAAAAAATCGCTTTTGGGAAAAGGGAATGTTTGGTTTTTTGACGGGTTCATAAGAGTTGCGGGTACATGAAACTTTTTCTTCCATCTCATGGACTTTTCCCAATGCTCAATGCTTTAAATATGTACCAAATAAAGATAAAATGACCCCCGGGGGAAGGTGAATTTTGTTTGTTGTCAGACAACTCATAATGAAGTAAAGGTAAGAAAAACAACAAGGTCCTCACTACTCCCGGATCAGGGGCCCCGATAACCAAAGGATCACATAACCCCCAAAACCGGGAAACCCCTTTTCTTTTAAACCAAAAAAAATTTTGCCGATACCCCTTTAAAAACCCCCCCACCGATTTTTTCCGAGACGCCCCAATGGCCCAGCCAGCTTTTAGTAAAAGCCGGGGATTGTTTACCAGCCAGCCTCCTCGGTAACATCCAAGCATACAACCTTGGGAAAATTTCGGGGGTTTTTATTTAAGGTTTTTTGGGGTTTTTTGGGAAAAAAAGTGACCATGGGCCCAAGAAAGCCGGGCCAAAAGCAAATTTAAAAGGGGGGAATTCCAAAGAGATGAAGAAAGAGATTATTGATAATATGAAAGTGGAGGGACCACCTGGTGTGTAAAAAACCCCCCAAAACCCATCCACTATTGTGGGCCCCAAAAGGAAAAACCTGTTCTGCAAAGGTTTAAGTGTTTTCAAACAAAGATCGCATGATGGAAGATGTGAGAGACTTATTGGTGTGGATAAATGAAAACAGCTAAGGAGATAGCGCCCTAACCCATTTTTTAAAAGGTGGGAAATTTTTATGAGGATTTAAAAAAAAAATGCCCAAAGGCATGTGGGGTTTTTTCAGCAAAGGGGTTTGGGGAGATTTGGGGAGTGGAAATGGTGTTTGCGGTGGGGCCCCATTTCCGACCAAAAAGGGGTGAAAATATGAACAAAAGCCTTTTAAAGGTGTTTTAGTGACCCAGAAACCCAACCCCAAGAGAGCTTTGGAGAGCATTTTAAACCCCTTTTCAGGCGGCCCCGAGACCAGCAGCTCAGGTCCAAACCGAGATCACAGGGGAGCTCAGCTCACTCTAAAACTTGGTCATTTGGGGGCCCAGATATGAGAGAAAACAATGTGGATGTGTGCCCCCAAAAAAACAGATCCTGCAAATGTGTATAAGAGAAAAAATGAAATATGATTTTTTTGAAAAACAAACTTTGGGAGTGTTTTTCGATGTTTTTTTTTGTTGTATTTATGATTTCTTTTGGGCTCATTTGATAAATGGAAAATTTAAAGAAAAAAGAGATTTTGATTGGTTTTAGCACTGAAAGGGTTAAAACTGAGCCAAAGTAGAAAAATTTTTTTAAATTTTTGGGATTTTAAAAAGGAAAAAACGCCCCATACCCCTAAACACGCCAGTGGGGGGTTAATATACTTTCACAAATAGGGGATGATATTTATAAAATTATTAGTATTATAATAGAAAATCTTCTTTTTGGGGGGAAAAAAAATTCATTAGGAATAAAAATCAAAGGGAATTTATTTGTAAACCCCAAAAAACATAACTAATAACAGAGGAATTTTATTTGGGCCAGAATGCTAATTGTTCATTCTACCCCTTTTTAAATTGGAATATTTTGAATTTTTAAATTTGGCCAAATTAACAATTTCCGATACTTTTTTTTAAAAGGAAAAGTTGATTGGGATTTCGCTCAACAAAGGAATAGAAGAAAAGGGAAATAGCTAAAAATTTTGGTTGATTGAATAATTAATTGGCCAAAAATAAGTAAAGTAAAATGCCACAAAACCGGCCATAAAATTCTGAGAATAATTTCCAATTTTACCAAAATTTTGTACTTTTGTTTTATTTTTCAAAAAGATTTCTACGATTTTAAAGAAAAAAAACAAATTTTTTTTAAATTTGACATTGGGGGCCCAGATTTGGGCCTGGACCTAAGGGGTTTAAAATCCCCAAGTAAAACCTTTTTGGTAAGGTTGGGGGGGATGATAAGGACCTGAACCCTTCTTGGGGAAAAAACTGTGGCCCGAATTTAACAAAAGGATTTTTAAGGGGTTTTGGGTAACCTGAGAGGGAAACGTTTAGGGAATCCTTGTGGATTGGGAAAGTCCTTGGGTTATTATGGGGGGGATGGAAGAGGGTTTTAAGGGCAATGAAGAACTAACACTGATGAGCTGATAGATCAATTTAAACAAGAGGCCAGACCTGGAAAACTTTCAGAGGAGGGGGAAAAGAAATTAAGGTTTACAAAAATTAAGAAAGTGCAAAGGGTTTAAGGCAAACCTTTTTATGAAATCACCCCCACCAGCATTAAGCCGTTTGGCAAACCGCACTGACAATGTTTGGGGAACACTTTAGGAAGTCATAAAAAGGGGAAGGAGGACAGGCCACTTGGGCAGATAGTTTAAAAAAAAAGTCCAGATCTGAAGCTGGTCCATGGCATTAACCTTGACTGCGCAACCCCAATCCTGAGGTGTCTCCTGGGTCAAATTTAAAAAAAATTTTTTTTTTATGAAATGATAGAGAAATTTTTTGATTGTAATGACACCAAAAACGAAATTTTATGGAAAACGAGGGAAATTTTGTTTGAAGAAAAACGGGGAAAACCGATTTTGCCCACTTTTAGCCCATTTTTCCCTTTTTAAAAACCCCAGGCCCAAAACCAAACTATTTTTTAGAACTTCATTTTTCATCGATTGAGTACAAGAACGCCCCATTTACTGATTTCAACTAATAATGGGGTTTGGAAATTTGAAATTTTTAATTTCCCCAAAAAACTAAAAAATGACAATTTAAAAAATAAGGCCAGAATGAAAATGGGACATTCCGGGCTCTAAAAAAAAAGCTTGTTCATTAAGTCCCCCCCAAAGGCCCCTCTGATATTACTTCCTTTTTTTTTTTTTAAATTTTTATTCAAAAAAAATATTAGATTTTTTTATTATGAGACTACTAAATGCTGTAATAATGTATAAAAACTAAACCCATTCATGACGGGTATTAAAAAGGGCTATTGGAAAATTTATTGACAATGGTTTTTCATTTTTTTTTTTTTGGGCTTTCAAAAAATTAAAAACTTTTCCCACGGCCCCCAATTTCAGGTTTTTTTTAAAAGAAAAATCAATCAAAAATCTCTATTTCGGGGAAATTTTTTCCATTCATAAATAAACCAAAAAAACGAAATAAAAACCATAAATTTTAACAAAAATAGCCCATTTTTTAGTTTTTAATTTAAAAAAACGGTTGGAGTTTTTTTTCTCATTTACTGATGCCCCAGGTTTTTTTTTAATGGTGCAAACTGACCAAAAGACCTTTTTTCACATGGGGCCTACCAGTTTTCCTTTGCTTGAGGAATTTGCGAATTTATGGAAGAAATACCCAAACACGGCCTTTGGAAAGGGAAAGGGCCGGGCCAAAAAAAAGGGGGTTGGGCGGAAACCCCAGAAAAGGACTCCGACACCTCAAGTTTTAAACCCCCTTTGACTGTTTCGGCCCCTCTGAAACGGGTTTTCTATTCCCCAAATTTGAAAAAAATTTTTTTTTATGAAATGAAGAGAATTTTTTCCCGATGGTAATAAACCCCAAAAAAGTTCAAAATTTTGGGTTGAAAACTGGGGGAATTATGCCCCCGGGTTAAGGGTTTTCACGGCGATAAAGAAGGGTTTTCCACTTTGACCCCCCAATTTTCAGCCAATTCCATTGTTCCAGTTGACCAAACTCATAGCTTTTTTTGAACTCCATTTTATTTTATCAGCTGAGTACAAAAAAACCCCATTTACTAATTGACCACCCCAATATTGGGGGAAATTGGCAATTTGGCCAATTTTAGGAAAAAAAAAAGATGCCAATTTCAAAAAAAAGGTCCAAAAAAACAAGGTAGACATTCGTGGGGACTAAAAAAAAATATGCCTGTTCATTAGCCATCTCCAGGCCCCCCTTTATTATTATTTATTTTTATTTTTTTTTTCATACAAAAATAAAAATTTAACTGTTATGGGCGACTGATTAAAGGAAAAAAATTTTATAAAAAATATCAGGGAATTTGTGAAAGAATATTAGACTCCCAGTTGACGTGTATTGACGTGTGGTGGATTTATTTACTCTTGAACATTGGTAAAATCAACATTTCCGCTACTTTGAGCTCAGTTTCAAGGTCGTTTTCATCGTAAAAGTAATTAAAATCATCTCTATTTCTGTAATATGTTTTCCATTTTATCACCTAAGACCATGAAAACAATACAACAATACTATATGAAAATACACCTCAAAGTCGGCGTTTATTCCAAAAAAGCGATCAGAGTTTTTTTTCTCATTACGCAATGTGTGCTGCAGGATTTTTTATGTGGTGCACACTGACCACAGACCCATTCTCTCACATGTGGGCCTACCAGCTTTCTCCACTTGATTTGAAGCGCTAGAATTATTGAGTATATATCGTCAGAAACATTGGCTCGTAAGACGATTTATCGTCGAAAACAGTCAAAGGGTTAATGGAAGGATTCCCTTCTAAACACTAACACTCTCTCTCCCTCCTCCCATCCCATTAATCATCACCAGATCTTCAATAAAGTAAGTGTCATGTAAGTGTGCATGCCTTTTCAGTTTGTGTGTATTAAAATTAACATTTCATGTGGTAAAAATTTTTCATACTTTTGGGTGTCTTGCACGGATTAAATTTGATTTCCATTATTTCTTATGGGGAAAATTCATTCGCATACCGATTATTTCGCATAACAATGACCCCTCTTGCACGGATTAAAATCGGTATGCGGGGGTCCACTGTATACCCAAGCGTTTGAGGAGGGAAGGTGATCATTTCATAATACAGCTTCCTTCAACTCAGAAGAAATTTGCTCAGAAGAGATGCATCGTCTGTGCACAAACAAAATGACGGCAACAAAGACGCAAAGACACTCGGTTTATGTGTGAGGAATGTAAGGTGCCTCTGTGCATGGTGCCTTGTTTCAAGGAGTTCCACAAGCTCCAGCAGTTCTAAAACCATGTCCAGTGATTGTAAATATGTAAATGTATGATAGAATATTAGTATTATACAAGATTTGTGCATGTTTATTGTAATAAACAAGTGGTAAACAATAATATGATAATAACTTTAGTGCGGTTATTGTGTTCAATACAGTGAGTTTATATATATACATTATATACAGAATTGGTCTCTCAGGCCCCAAATGTTAGTAGGAAAAGAAAAAAATTGGAAAAGAAAAGAAAAAACTATAAAAACCGCTAAATAATGTAATGCGCGTATGTGGAATTCGTCGATGTTGCCGTCACCACATCATTTTGGACAAACTTCTTGGCACTGTATCTCGGTAAGTACTGATCAGAAATTTTTTTTTTTTTGTCTTATTACCTTCACAAAAATATGCTCTTTAATTCTGTAAGAAAAAAAAATTTTTTTTTTTTTTCCAAAATTTCTTGGACACTGGAGCACCACTTCAGATTTTGGCCTTGGACCCTGAAGGGGTTAAAACAATATCAAAGATGGTTGACACAAACTCACTACCATTATAATATGCTCCTCACTTAGCAACAAATTTGTTTAATGACGTGGTCTCAGGAACAGAACCCCTTCGTTAAGTGAGGAGAGGCTGTATTAGTATTACTATGGCGTTAAGACTAGAGCGACACTTAGTAATTTTAATGTGTACCTGCACACCAGCACAGTGTTTCAGTAGTACATACAAAATATGCAATAACTTTAAAACATTTGAAATTTGGAAAAGTTTCCAGACATAATACAGATGTGCTCGCGGAGAATGTAAACAAACCAGGTGGGTGCGCCGTATTAGAAAGATGGGGAGCCCTAGAGTGAGTTTCCGTCATAATTTGAAATCGCCATATTAGCGGAATGTCGTAAGGCAAAATGCCATAAAATGGAGCCCTACTGTACTCAACTCCACACACAGATTAAACTTATGACAGCGTTTGGATCTGACATGATATACATGAAGGGAGACCTTTAAGTGCTAACCATATTTTTTTATTTTTTCTTCATCCAACTTTTCATCTTTATTTTGCTTATAAACACAAGAAGGCCTCATCTGATTGGCTTAAAATATGCAGGTGCCATAAAACTAAAGTTTTGGATGTTATAGAATGGCTTCAATAACATCCAAAATTCACTTTGGCATAACTTCAAATGTTCAAAAAGGATGCCTCCACATCTGACAACTGAGAAGACTGAAATTCAAGTGTGTAGGTGTACATCTGCCAGTTTTATGCCCAAAATAGTGAAATTTTCTTTCCCATTAATTATACTCAACAAAAGATTTCCTTCTACAGTGGAACCTCAGCTTATGAGTTTAATCCGTTCTGTGACCTTGCTCATATCCCGATCTGCTCGTATGCTGAGTCAATTTTCCTCATTTAAATTAACTGAAATGCCATTAATCTGTTCCAGCGGAATTCCTGCTCTCAGGAGGCAGGACAAAATACTTGAATATGACTCTAAAATCAACTCTATGGCTTATTTATCTATCACATTTCATCTAATATAACAAAATAATATAAATAACATAGAAACCTGATACATACTCTAGAATTATTGTAACCACAAACAAGTGGTATTGATCAACAACAACACTGCGCTAGCCAAGGATTCGAACCCATGTTGTACTGGCCTGCCTCATGGTAAGCGAGAACCACACGACGCTGTAAACCATAGGACCACCCATCATGTGGTTCTCGCTTACCATGAGACAAGCCAGTACAACATGGGTTCAAATCCTTGGCTAGCGCAGTGTTGTTAATACTCTAGAATGAATAAAACACCATCTCATTATGTGACAAGTGGTGGCGGCCATTCCCTACCTCAAGTGGCGGCCTTGTTGTAGGTCAGCAGGGGAGACCTCCCGCCATCCCCCGACATCACCATCCCAGCTTTTGTGAATACGTGTTCAGTTCCACTTCTCTCCTATAAGCTAGCTGTGTTTGTGAATTGTGTTTTGATCTTATAATTATCATACTTGACATACTGACTTGACTGACTGACTTGACTGACTGACTTACTGACTTGACTGACTGACTTACTGACATAACTGACTAACTTACTGACTTGATTGACTGACTTGACTGACTGACTTGACTGACTGACTTGACTGCCTGATTTACTGACTTAACTGACTGACTGACCATGAAACAGTGTCTAGAGCAGCTGATGCCTTACTGCCACTTGTATAATGCACTGCAGGGTACAATAGAACAGAAATCCATTAAAGAGTTTATGCACACTCCAGTACCTCTACCATCCACCTCAGCCCAGTAGGGCCACAGCATAACTCTCCACTCTCTTTACAATCATCGACAAACACCAGCACCCATAATTTAAGGTAAGGAATACTATTATTTCTGTTGCAGTTATAGTCTTAAGCAGTAATATCTACATAATACATCATGACAAAGAACTACAATTATATATTCACTTTTATTTTTGTAAGATATGGAGGTCTAAAAAAAAAAAGTTGTTTGAGGGGGAGCTCATATCCTGAATTTTTGCTTGTATCCAGAAACAAAAGATCGATCGAGCAACTGCTCGTATCCTGAAAAACTTGTATGATGGGGCACTCGTAAGCTGAGGTTGCACTGTACTTATGAATGGCTTCAATAATTAATAGCTGATGCAACCTAAGCCTGTGGCCTGGTGGCAAAAGCTTTCGCTTCACACGGTGAGGGTCCAGGTTCGATTCCCAGCAAAAGGTGGAAACATTGGGCTGAGACCAGTTTGGAAACATTGAGTTTCCGGATACATGAGGGGGACAAAATGCGCATCTGTACTATCATATCGCCATCGGAAATGGTGTTGTAGATTTAAAAAATGAGTCTAATGTCGTCTGGGGTGGAACCCAACACTCTGGGCTCGAATAACAGCCTCCTGGATTTCAGCAGCCATTTTAAGTTTGGTGCCACGAACCATCATACCACTACCACATTGTTGTAGGTACCACTTCATCACGCACTGATCGAGTTCCAAACTCTGTGGCTTCGCCATCACTTTCAGCACTTTTTCCAGTTTTTGAGGCAGTAGAAAACATCCGAACGGCTGTTCGGATGTTTCGGTAATAAGTTTAGAATTTTGCCCTTTCCCAGGACCTGTTCAGATATTGGTGAGGTTCGGATAATGGCAGGCCGGATATGCGAAGTATGACTGTAGTGTTGTTTGAGGTATACAGTAATTACGTATCTTGGAGAGGATGTATTCTAGGGTGATACCAAGAAACATCAATTGATAGAATGGAAGACATACTAGTGAAACAGAGATGATTTTGGCGAGTTTCAGACCAGACGTAGCCTGAAGTACAGTCTCTCCTCACTTAACGATGGAGTTCCGTTCCTAAGAGTAAGCGAATTGGTCGTTAATCGAGAAGTATACTATATTAGTAGTGGGTTTGTGCCAACCATCTTTAGAAATGGTTTTAATGTCACCTTCACACCATTTATAACATTTTTAGTATATTTTTAAATGTTTATACAGTAGTGTACTGTATACAGCCTCTCCTCAATGAAGTTCCGTTCATAAGACCACGTCATTAAATGAATTCGTCGCTAAGTGAAGCGCATACTATAATGGTAGTGAGTTTGTATCAACCATCTTTGATATTGTTTTAATATCACCTTTGCACCATTTATAACATTTCTGGTATATTTTTAAATGTTTATACAGTAGTGTATTGCATATTGAAATAAACAGAATAGAGGAAATCAGCTCTAATACAAATGTATGTATATTATTTAAACATGAATACTGGTCAGAGAGCCCGTCGTAAGTCTGAGGCATCGGAAAACAAGTATGTCGCTAAGTGAGGAAAAGCTGTATTGTAATAAACAGAATAGAAGAAATCAGCTCTAATATACATTACTTAGGTATGCATACTGGTCAAAGAGCTCGTCGTATATCTGAGCAGTCGTTAAGCAAGTTTGTCGTTAAGTGAGGAGAGACTGTAGCTTGAAGTTGCAGAAATATTTGATTTTTGGTTATTTTCCTGAGGGGTAGGACCTCCTATCCCTAGTCTGATTTATGTTTTTTTCTAGTCTGCTTCATTCACTGGAACAGCCTAAACCATGATGAGGTATGACAGGAAAAACTATCCTACATAATAAGGTATCACAGAAAAACCATTCTATATTAAGTATAACAGGAAAATCATCCTATATGATGGGGTATCACAGGACAACCATCCTACATGAAGCATCACAGGAAAACCATCCTACAAGAGGTATCACAGGAAAACCACCCTACATGAGGTATCACAGGAAAACCATCCTACATGAGGTATTACAGGAAAACCATCCTGCATGATGCAGTATCACAGGAAAACCCGCCTACATGATGGGGTACGACAAAAACCATATTGTTATTAACTTCCTGTATTGTTATTATTAACTTCCTGTATTATTTTGATGACAAATTATATATTGATATAATTTCATGGAACGACTGTTCATATGAGGAAGGTATCAGGATGAAGAGAATAATTTGAGGAACCGTTAAATGCTGATGAAAAAGAGGGAAGCTATGATTTCATGCACTGGCCAGGGAGGTATAGTATTTATTAGGAGTGAGGATAAGCCAGATATGAGTGTGGGGAAGGTGCATGAGGCAGTTGGTAAAATGAAAGGGGGTGAAGCATTTACACAAATAACCTGCACATGGCAGACTGAAACTTACAATGACATTTCAGTCCGACTTCAACCATTAACTATTCACATAGAAGTACGAAAGAAGGGAACCAGAATATGTATGAGAGGGGGGTACAAGGATGAGAGCAGCGCAAAGAGAGCAGGGAATAGTATAGAGTAGTGGGTGGGGGTGGTGGCGGTGGTGGTGGCGGTGGTGGCGGTGGTGGTGGTAGTGGTGGTGGTGGTGGTGGTGGTGGTGGTGGTAGTAGTAGTAGCAGTAGTAGTAGTAGAAGTAATAGTAGTAGTAATAGTAGTAGTAATAGTAGTAGTAATAGTAGTAGTAGTAGCAGTAGTAGTAGCAGTGGTAGTAGTAGTAGTAGTAGTAGTAGTAGCAGTGGTAGCAGTAGTAGTAGTAGTAGTAGTAGTAGTAGTAGTAGTAGTAGTAGTAGTAGTAGTAGTAGTAGTAGTAGTAGCAGCAGCAGTAGTAGTAGAGCAATAGTAGTAGTAGTAGTAGAAACAGTAGTGCAAGTGATAAAGGTGGCAATAGGAAGAAAGTAATAGTGAAAAGAGGGCCAGAGGCTGGAGACTAGGCTAAGAATTAATGGTAATAGTAGAAGTAATAGAGGAGGTAGTCTAAAATCATGAGAAATGAGGAGAACTGCAGGAAAGCTAATGACCATGAGGGTAGGACCAAACCTCAGCTGGACAAAACCCTACCATGCAGAAGACAGGAAAGGCAAGAAAAGAAAACAAAGAAACGGAGAAGTAAGGAGAGAAGAAGATAAAGATCAGGTCAAGTCACGAGTGTACTGAAGTTTGGAGCATTTGACAATGTTTTCATTTCTCATTACATTATCAAATGCTCCAAACTTCAGAACACTCATGACTTCACCTGATCTTTATCTCTCCTTACCTCTTCTCGTTTCCTGTACTGTCTTTGCCTTTCCTGTCTTATACCTAGGTGTGTTCTGTCCTATGGGGTGTTATGGAGCTTAGATTTGGTCGTACTCTCATGAGCCATTACCTCTCCTGCAGTGCTCCTCTTTTCTATTGTTCTTTGACTACCTCCACTATTACTACTACTACTATCATTCACAGCCCTTTCTAACTCTCCCTCTGTTGTCCACTCCACCCTTGCTACTCTATAATCCTGCACTATCCCCTGCCCCACTGTGCTGTATGACCCTTGTAGGTTTAGCACTTCTTTTTTATTATAACAATAATAAAATTATAGTTTAGATTATTAATTGTAAACTTTTATAATGCATAAAAATGTTACTTTTGAAATGAAACATAAAAGTATAACAATAAAATAGACAAGACAAACGAAAGTAAATTTATATATAAAAAACTAAGAGTAAGATTTGTACCATCAGTTGCAATGCAAACTTCTATATAAAATATAACAGAATATAAAATGTTAAGTAAAAAGTACACAATGAAAAAGTGAATAAAAAAATGAAGATAACTAGGGTTGCTGATTGACAAACAAAAGAATGTATATATAATAAATAAAATTTGGGTTTCAACAATAATTGCTACACCAGATCTAGAAATAAATCACAGTACCCAGAGACAGTGAAATCACAACTCTGCTCCATATTAAATCAGATCTAACCTAACAGCCCTACTTGTCACTCCTTGGCATAGTTTAACACTCGCCTCACACAGTGAGTGCCCGTGATTCAATCCCCGGCATGGGTGGAAACATTGGGCATGTTTACTTACACCTGCTGTCCTTGTTCACCTAGCAGTAAGTAGGTACCTGATGTTAAATCACCTTACACCCGCTGCCCCTGTTCACCTAGTAGTAAGTATCTGGGTGTTAGCCACATTCTGCCTATCCCTGTTCACCTAGCAGTTAGTATACACAAATAACCCGCACATAAAAGAGAGAAGCTTACGACGACGTTTCGGTCCGACTTGGACCATTGACAAAGTCACACTAACAGAGGTGGAGCAGGACGGCTATATATAGGCAGGAAGAGGTGGAGGTAGTAGTAGTAGTAGTAGTAGTACAAGAATTGTATATAATACCGACAGGATGAAATGACACATGCACAACACCCGGGCATCCCCACCGTAGACGTTTCGCCATCCAGCCAGCCACTGGATGGCGAAACGTCCACAACAAAGACAACCAGACGCTGCACATGTGTCTTAATTTCATCAGTAGTTGTAGTAGAAGAAGAAGAGGTAGTAGTAGTGGTAGTGGTAGAAGTGGGAAATAAGGAAGACGAGCCAGTCAAATACAAAGGAAGGGGAGCACTGCAAGAGAGCTAGAAGCCCACAGAGGGAGAGCAAGCGCACCGAGGTGCGTGAAAGGGGAAGTGGTGAAATAAAATAAATGAAGAAGGAACAGAAACACGAGACAGGAGAGAGAAAGACCACCCAGAGGAGAAAAGGAGAGAGGAAAGGGGAAGAGGAAGAAGGAGGACAGGAGGAGCAAGAAATAGAGTAGACACCAGGAACATCTGTAGAGGGAGGAGAGGTATGAACGAGATTAGTGCGAAGAGTGTTAGTCTGGCGGAAGGTAAGCTTGATGTCTAAGGGACGGAGAGAATTGTTGAGATTAGAAAGACCGGAAATGTAGGGAAGGCAGAGGATAGAAGAGTTCCCATGAATAGAGAGTTTGGGAGAGAAGAAATTGCGTTTAGCACGTGAGAGGGCAGAGTCTATGAAATGGGAAGGGTAGCCAAGACGGGAGAACGAATTATGAAGAGTGGAAATTTCTGCTGGAAGGAACTGAGGATCACAGATGCGGAGGGCACGGAGAAAGAGAGAGATAAGAACACTTTTCTTGACAGGGGAAGCATGATAGGAAAAGTAGTGAATGTACATGCCACTGTGCATAGGTTTGCTCCTCCTGTCCTCTTCAATACTTCGGAGAAACTGGTCGATCTCTTTCTGACAGACTTAGGGAGCACAAAAATAGTGTTAGGCTTGCCGACACTAACAATGCTCTTTTCTGTCACGTCAGAGATCATAGCCATCCTATTGACTGGTCTTCTGCTAAAACTGTCTTCCCTACTTCCAACTCGAACAGTCGCCGTTTAGTTGAATCCTCTCTTATACACAACTTTCCTTGTATGAACCTTAGCCCTGGCTTCGTCTCTGTAGATGCCTTCCTCTCCCACTACATTGTAAAATGCTCCAAACTTCAGAACACCCGTGACTTAACCTGAATCCTCATTTCTTCTTCTTCTTCTTCTTCTTCTTCTTCTTCTTTTTCTTCTTCCTCTTCCCCTTTCCTCTCTCCTTTTCTCCTCTGGGTGGTCTTTCTCTCTCCTGTCTCGTGTTTCTGTTCCTTCTTCATTTATTTTATTTCACCACTTCCCCTTTCACGCACCTCGGTGCGCTTGCTCTCCCTCTGTGGGCTTCTAGCTCTCTTGCAGTGCTCCCCTTCCTTTGTATTTGACTGGCTCGTCTTCCTTATTTCCCACTTCTACCACTACCACTACTACTACCTCTTCTTCTTCTACTACAACTACTGATGAAATTAAGACACATGTGCAGCGTCTGGTTGTCTTTGTTGTGGACGTTTCGCCATCCAGTGGCTGGCTGGATGGCGAAACGTCTACGGTGGGGATGCCCGGGTGTTGTGCATGTGTCATTTCATCCTGTCGGTATTATATACAATTCTTGTACTACTACTACTACTACTACTACCTCCACCTCTTCCTGCCTATATATAGCCGTCCTGCTCCACCTCTGTTAGTGTGACTTTGTCAATGGTCCAAGTCGGACCGAAACGTCGTCGTAAGCTTCTCTCTTTTATGTGCGGGTTATTTGTGTATCGTTCCAGTCACGGTATTGTGCCTTTTTGTTATTTATAGCAGTTAGTAGGTACCTGGGTGTTAGTTGACTGTCGTGAGTGGCATCCTAGTGGACAAGATTAAAGGACCCCAATGGAAATATTGTAAGACAGTTCTCAATTATTATTATTATATCATGGGGGAACGCTAAACCCATAGGATTATACAGCACATGTGAGGGGATGGAAGGTATACAGGCTCAATTCAGGGAACCGGAGCATAGATCCAATTCCCTAGATCAATAGCCCCTCACCAGCATCAAGGAACCTCCCTTGAGGGGACAGTTCTCAATGACGTACTGACTTACTTGGGTTATCCTAGGTGGCTAACCCTCCCCCCACCCCGGGATTAAAAAAACAAACAAATCTTATTTGTCTTATCTTTTCTTAATGTTTCAACTCATCCTCCTAATAACTATGTCATACTTTCACATAGGGTTTTTAGCCCATTGATCTTTGGTTGGATTGAGTTAAGTAGGTTATGTTACAACATAAACACTATAAAAGACAGTAATACAGTCATATTTCAACTGTTCAAGGCTCTGTCAAGCCAGCAAAATTACTTTTTATGAAAGTGCCATGTTGTTTGTTGTTAAGGACAGACTGTGTATTTTATATTCATACCTGTGATTTGTTACAATAGTTTTTCTACTCTTGTAACCCAGCCCTGGTGGTATAACCTAACATAATAAGCTTATTTAGGTACAGGTACACATAAATACAGTTACATAAATTTATCATACACAGCAATATGTGTAGATTACCTAGGATAACCCCAAAAAGTCAAAATGACTAATCATACCACGGGTGGGGATAGAACCCACGATCAGAGAGTCTCAAAACTCCAGACCGTCGCCTTAGCCACTGTCTGGAGTTTTGAGACTCTCTGATCACGGGTTCTATCCCCACCCGTGGTATGGTTTGTCTGCAATAGTGTCATTAAGACTTCGTGAGTCAAATTGAATATTTTCCATTAGGGGTCCTGTCTTTCTATTTCCAGAGCCTGGCCTTGTGACAGGCTCGTCTGGTGCTTACTCGGTCAACTAGGCTGTTGCTGCTGGCAGCCCACTAGCCCACATATCCATCATAGACTGGTTTTAATCTGGCACTTGGTGGAGGCACTTGTACAGTTTATAACATGCTATTATTCCGTTGCAGATAAATGATTCAGAGAACCTGTGCAACACTTGGTTATCTTTATTGAGGAAACATTTTGCCACACAGTGGCTTCATCAGTCCATACAAAGGAGAATGGTGAAGAACATATTATTATAATCAAGGGGGAAGCGCTAAACCCATAGGATTATACAGTGCCTGTGGGGGGATGTGGAAGGTATTCAGGCTTAATTCGGGGAACTAGAGCACAGATCCAATTCCCTAGATCAAGAGCCCCTCACTAGCATCAAGGAACCTTCCTTAAGGGATGTGAAGTACATAAGGAGTTTGAGGTAATCAGTCCCTCAGCCTTGAGTCGATGTAATTATTATTATTATTATTAAATCATGGGGAAGCGCTAAACCCTAGGACTATACGGCGCCTGTGGGGGGGGGGAGGGATGGAAGGTATTTAGACTTAATTTAGGGAACTTGAGACGGATCTAATTCCCTACAACGAGAGGCCCTCACCAGCATCAAGGAACCTCCCTTGAAGTGAGTCGATGTAATCAGTCCACTGATTACATCGACTTAGGCTGAGGGACTGATTACCTCAAACTCCTGTTCTTCACCATTCTTCTTTACATGGACTGATGATGCCTCTGTGTGGTGAAACGTTTCCTCAATAAAGATACCTAAGTGATGCACGTGTGTCTAATTTATTATTTAGTTGTTTCACTTTACAGTGTTCCAGACTATGGAGCACGATTTTTCGGCAGGCTGAGGAACTGACCACCTCAAGACTAAATCTTCCAGGATGATGTACTCATTCCAGTCTTTACATCTTAACTATTGCTGCAGCTTTCACTTTACTCGACTGAGAAACCTATTGTGTAGGCGAAACGTTTCGGAATAAAGATACCTAACTGTTGCACGTGTCTTACTTATCATTATTATTATTCCATAACCTGGCCTAATAGTGTTCACTATTTACAAAATATGACTCTTCCCTAACTCATTTTTGCAAAATTAAATGCTTTTTCTATGACTGTTACATCACCGTTACACTAACCTACCACATACAGGTTTTTTTTTTTTTCATAATTTTAACTTTTGTTGCAATTGGAGAAAGGTTCCTTGATGTTGGTGAGGGGCTCTTGATTTAGGGAATTGGATCTGTGCTCCAGTTCCCCGAATTAAGCCTGAATGCCTTCCACATCCCCCCAGGCGCTGTATAATCCTCCGGATTTAGCGCTTCCCCTTGATTATAATAATAATAATGCAATTGGAGAATATAACCTAGAATATACTATTAACGAAAAGCTGTAATTTCATTAAGGTCCATAATTATACTTCTGGTTTTGTAATGAAAGCCTATTGAGAAACTAATTATTATTATTATTGTAATCAAAAAAGAAGCGCTAAACCACAAGGGCTATACAGCGCTGCTGGGAAGCTAATATTGGCTCTTATTACCTAAGTTGTTCTTATTGAATTTAGGGGATCCACGAGCACAGTACAAGAACATTTTTTAAACCTGTCGGGTCTGTGTAATTTTCAACCTAACACTGTCGTGATGTTCATGGGGAGCGCTAAACCCGTAGGGGTAATATTGCCTCTGCCTGTAATGGCAGGCATTCAGGCTTGATTCGAGGAATTGGAGCACTGCAGATATTAGAAATGTTGCTGAATTAAGTGCCTCCGCCAAATACCACATGAACCACGCTGTGATTGGTTATGTGGGCTGGCGGCCTGCCAACAGCAACAGCGGGGTGGACCAGGCAAACAACAAGAGGGCCTGGCTCCGGAGCTGGCTCAGAGAGTAGGAAAACTCGGGAAACAGGTCACGTATATGCTGCAGCTTTCCAAAACCTGTGATCTGTTTTCTATACTTGTTTCTTTTTCTGGCCATTCATCAGCTCTTACTACCAGGTGGTGCATCACAGTTGTGACCGGGTGTGGAAGTGTGAATTGCTCATTACTCTATAATTTGTTCATGATTGTAGCCATGTATAAACGTAAGTAACCATTCTACAGAATTCATTACCTTTGTAACTTGTGAGCTCATTACCTTTGTACCTAGTTCAGCTATCAAAACTTTGGGGGCCCAGTCCCTGGACCCATTATGTACCTCTGTAATCTGTAAATACCTTTGTAACTTGTCATGATTGTGACCAGACCTACCTGGAGTTCATTACCTTTGTAAATTGTGAGTTCATTACCTATGTAACTTGCTCAGCTATCAAAACTTTGGAGTCCAGTCCCTGGACCAATTATGTACCTCTGTAATCTTTTGACTACCGCCCACAGGATGGGTATGTGGTGACTACCGCCCACAGGATGGGTATGTGGTGACTACCGCCCACAGGATGGGTATGTGGTGACTACCGCCCACAGGATGGGTATGTGGTGACTATCGCCCACAGGATGGGTATGTGGTGAGTACCGCCCACAGGATGGGTATGTGGTGACTACCGCCCACAGGATGGGTATGTGGTGACTACCGCCCACAGGATGGGTATGTGGTGACTACCGCCCACAGGATGGGTATGTGGTGACTACCGCCCACAGGATGGGTATGGGGTGACTACCGCCCACAGGATGGGTATGTGGTGACTACCGCCCACAGGATGGGTATGGGGTGACTACCCCCCACAGGATGGGTATGTGGTGACTACCGCCCACAGGATGGGTATGGGGTGACTACCGCCCACAGGATGGGTATGTGGTGACTACCGCCCACAGGATGGGTATGGGGTGACTACCGCCCACAGGATGGGTATGTGGTGACTACCGCCCACAGGATGGGTATGTGGTGACTACCGCCCACAGGATGGGTATGTGGTGACTACCGCCCACAGGATGGGTATGTGGTGACTACCGCCCACAGGATGGGTATGTGGTGACTACCGCCCACAGGATGGGTATGTGGTGACTACCGCCCACAGGATGGGTATGTGGTGACTACCGCCCACAGGATGGGTATGGGGTGACTACCGCCCACAGGATTGGTATGTGGTGACTGCCGCCCACAGGATGGGTATGTGGTGACTGCCGCCCACAGGATGGGTATGTGGTGACTACCGCCCACAGGATGGGTATGTGGTGACTACCGCCCACAGGATGGGTATGGGGTGACTACCGCCCACAGGATGGGTATGTGGTGACTACCGCCCACAGGATGGGTATGGGGTGACTACCGCCCACAGGATGGGTATGTGGTGACTACCGCCCACAGGATGGGTATGTGGTGACTACCGCCCACAGGATGGGTATGGGGTGACTACCGCCCACAGGATGGGTATGTGGTGACTACCGCCCACAGGATGGGTATGTGGTGACTACCGCCCACAGGATGGGTATGTGGTGACTACCGCCCACAGGATGGGTATGTGGTGACTACCGCCCACAGGATGGGTATGTGGTGACTACCGCCCACAGGATGGGTATGTGGTGACTACCGCCCACAGGATGGGTATGTGGTGACTACCGCCCACAGGATGGGTATGGGGTGACTACCGCCCACAGGATGGGTATGTGGTGACTACCGCCCACAGGATGGGTATGTGGTGACTACCGCCCACAGGATGGGTATGTGGTGACTACCGCCCACAGGATGGGTATGTGGTGACTACCGCCCACAGGATGGGTATGTGGTGACTACCGCCCACAGGATGGGTATGTGGTGACTACCGCCCACAGGATGGGTATGTGGTGACTACCGCCCACAGGATGGGTATGTGGTGACTACCGCCCACAGGATGGGTATGTGGTGACTACCGCCCACAGGATGGGTATGTGGTGACTACCCCCCACAGGATGGGTATGTGGTGACTACCCCCCACAGGATGGGTATGTGGTGACTACCGCCCACAGGATGGGTATGTGGTGACTACCGCCCACAGGATGGGTATGTGGTGACTACCGCCCACAGGATGGGTATGTGGTGACTACCGCCCACAGGATGGGTATGTGGTGACTACCCCCCACAGGATGGGTATGTGGTGACTACCCCCCACAGGATGGGTATGTGGTGACTACCGCCCACAGGATGGGTATGTGGTGACTACCGCCCACAGGATGGGTATGTGGTGACTACCGCCCACAGGATGGGTATGTGGTGACTACCCCCCACAGGATGGGTATGTGGTGACTACCCCCCACAGGATGGGTATGTGGTGACTACCCCCCACAGGATGGGTATGTGGTGACTACCGCCCACAGGATGGGTATGTGGTGACTACCGCCCACAGGATGGGTATGTGGTGACTACCCCCCACAGGATGGGTATGTGGTGACTACCCCCCACAGGATGGGTATGTGGTGACTACCCCCCACAGGATGGGTATGTGGTGACTACCGCCCACAGGATGGGTATGTGGTGACTACCACCCACAGGATGGGTATGTGGTGACTACCGCCCACAGGATGGGTATGTGGTGACTACCGCCCACAGGATGGGTATGTGGTGACTACCCCCCACAGGATGGGTATGTGGTGACTACCCCCCACAGGATGGGTATGTGGTGACTACCCCCCACAGGATGGGTATGTGGTGACTACCGCCCACAGGATGGGTATGTGGTGCATAATAAACATATTAAACTAAACTTACTACCATGATGTTAACATGAGATGATATCCACACAAATTCATAAGGTACCACATAGCTAATGGATAGTGATACATAACCAGAGAACCTGGTTATGTGCCGAATGGTCAAGTCTAACAGTAACACCTAAAAGTAAATAGGTACTTGTGTTTGTCGACTGTTGTGGGTTGCATCCTGGGGAAGTCAATCAAAGGACCCTAATAGAATTAAGCCATACTGACTGACTACTGCGCTTCCTAGACTGGTATTAATATTATTATAATCAAGGGGGAAGCGCTAAACCCGTAGGATTATACAGCGCCAGCGGGGGGCTGTGGAAGGTATTTAGGCTTAATTCAGGGTATTGGAGCAGATCCAATTCCCTGATTTTTGTTTATTACAGTATATTATTATTCCCAATTTTTTTTTATTACTGCAATAGGTTTGCATAGTAACATGAGTAAATTACCTAGGATAACACAAAAAAAGTGAACCCAAGTTATTTATTTCTATTTGGCTCCTTGAAATACCCATTATCCTTTATTACGCTTTTAAATTACTCCCTTCCCCTCTCCTTGATTTTAAATGAACTTAAATTATACCATTAGGTTCAAAGACTTCCACCAGTAATATAATGTTTCTTCTCAAATTACAAAAATACATACAAGTATTTTAAAGAAATTTATACAAGGTTGTGGTTGAATATAGTAAACGTGAAGTTCAGTGCACCTCCAGCATGGCTTACTGCTACTATAAACCTTGGTAATTAATGACAAATGGTTTAAAAAGACAAGTGAGCAAACACTAGGATATATTTATTAAAAAACGTTTCGGTTCTGGAACCTTGATCACTTCACAAGCTGACATCAATGACATATTACTGTATAGAAAGCCGCTTGTTATGCTGAGCATTTCCCGCAAATTTGGCCAGTTTTGTCCCAGGATGCGACCCACACCAGTCCACTAACACCCAGGTACCCACTGTACTGATGGGTGAACAAACAACCGGTGTAAGGAAACACGTCGGATGTTTCCACCCCTTCGCCGGGAATCGAACCCGGACCCTCACCATGTGAAACTAGAGCTTTTGCCACCAGGCCACGTGGCACCAATATATCCTAGTGTTTGTTCGCATGTCTTTGTAAATCACTCGTAGACACCTACAGAACATAACAGAGAAGGGAGGGAGCTGTGAGTCTGAGATTTACATACATGACACAGCAGTATAGCAGCAGACCTACTAACTCGGCCTCGGCAGTCCGTCCAACCATCCTTCTACTGTATATTACAGCTAGGCTTTATGTAATAAAATAATACAAGGCCCCAATGGAAATAAATTACTGACTTTTTTGGGGCTATTCTGGGTAATTTACAATTTACAAGGTCTGTTAATTGCACTTATTTAGCGCTTAGTTCTAACTGTAATAATAATAATAATAATAATAATAATAATAATAATAATAATAATAATAATAATAATAACAATAATAATAATAACTTATATTTATGTGTACCTGTACCTAAACAAACTTACCACTCATGAATTTCTTTAAACTGATTTTAAAACCACTAAGTTTGTTCTGCTCATTTGAAACTAATGCCAAACCAACACTTTTTTTTTTTTGTCTTGGTAGCTGTCTCAGCTAACACCCTGAGGGACCAGGGTCAGATTCTAGGACGAGCGGAAATGTTGGGCATGTTTCCTTACACCTGCTGTCCCTCTTCATCTAATAGTAAGTAGGTACTGGGTGTTGGGCAACTGGTGTTAGTCGCATCCTGGGGAAGTTAAAGGACCTACCCCCCTCCCCCATAGTGAAAAAAAGACAACGTCTGATGACATTATGATTTTATTAGGTTATTCTGGGTTAATAACCTAACACGATCTTTTTTACTTATTCTTCAGAGTTTGTTGTCACTGGTCTGGTAAGACAAGATTTTTAACCCGGAATAACTCAGAATAACTCAACAGTCAGTGCGTCATCAGGGGCTGTCTGTCTTATTTCCATTTGGGTCCTTTAATCTTCTTCCCCCAGGATGTCACCCACAAGTCGACTAACACCCAGGTACCTACTTACTGCTAAATGAACAGGGGCAGCAGGTGTAAGGTGACTAACACCCAGGTACCTACTTACTACTTAAAGAACAGGGACAGTAGGTGTAAGGAAATATGCCCAACGTTTCACTCATCCACGAGCGTCTTCCCAACCCATTAGCTGTGTACCGAGGACGCTACCAACTGAGCCGGGTTCTGTGAAAAGGTTAATTAAACATTACAATAGACTATCCACACCAAAGCAACGACACATGGGGCACCCTTAGGAGTATTATCCCCTGGGAGTGAGGCATAACCTAATTTTATACCATTTATTTTCAATCCCAAAGAGGATTACATTCCACGTTAACATAACACAGCCAAGCCACTGGGTTCTTCTGTCCTCTCCACATTACAACAGCTTCCTACCGACAATAATTCAGAATAGACAGATGCAGATAAAGCTTTATTGTGACAACATTTCGCTCTATGTAAAGCTTTATCAAGTGAATAAAGACGGCTTAAGCTTTCATCAACAAAACGTCGCAACAGAAGCTTCCTCTGCACCTACATCATTTCTTCATATCTACGACATATCCACATCTGATAAGGAATTTCTGACGTTCCCAACGTCAATTTCGTAACGCTCCCTGAAACTTAAAAATGCTTTTTCCCTTTTCTTCCAGCGAGGTTACGACAGGCTGCATGAACTTATAAGTAACGTCCAGATTTGTATGCGCAGCACTGGTGGTGCCAGACTGGGTTCTCCTAGCATGCCAGCAACAACAGTAGACTAATACTTAGGTAACTATTTACTGCTAGGCAAACATAGACTATTTAGGTGTAAGTAGACTTGCCCTGATGTTTGGACTAGTCCGGAAATCGAACCCGGTTTATTTGGGTTATATACCTGGAGAGGGTTTCGGGGATCAACCTCTCGTAGCCCGGTCTGTGACCAGGCCTCTCGGAGGATCAGAGCCTGTTCAACCAGGTTACTGCTGCTGACCGCATGCAAGCCACGCTGATCAAGTACGTACTTATTTTAGGTCAGTAAGACAGTTTCTACCACCGAGTTAAGAATCCTTAGTGACGTACAAGTCTTGACAATGTTGAAATTAACTGATGACCGAGTTTTTTTCATAAGAACATAAAAATGGAAAAAAATGCAATGGGTTACTGGCCCATTTTACGGTCACTCGTAGTTCCGTATAGTTCGTTCATTTGATTTCTATTGTACCCCTTTATTTTAATGTAATTGATTTTCACACAGTTGATTTACTAAGCTGTTTTAATTTTTAAGGTTATAATCATGACTGATGTCTACTATATATTACAGTTAGGCTTTAAATAATATTACAAGGACCCTAATGGAAATAAAGTCACTGGCTTTTTTGGGGTTATCCTAGGAAATTTACAAGTTACTATGATTGATAATTATACTTAAGTGTACCTATACCTAAATAAAACTACTCGTTGGGCTCACAATCGAAAGACCTGGGTTCAGTTGGAGCTAAGTCGACCTGGGCAGCCTTCTTAAAAATTTTGCCTCTGCTCACCCAGAGTAAGTAGGTACTTGGGTGTTAGCTGACTGTTGTGGGTCGCAGACTGGGAAAGTGGACCAAAGAACCCTGCACTGTTTGGCATTTAAGCCAGGATAACCTGGGCTAAAGCGTAAAAAAAAAAATCTTAAGCCTCCAACTTACCATTTCGTGCGGTGAGGTTCTGAATACAAATGACACTAAAATACAAGAGGTATAAAATATCTAATAATAACATAACAAAGTAAGTTGTGCATCTTGATGCAAAATAAACGCACAAACCTGTTGACGGTGTTGGTAGGAAGCGAGGCGGAGGCTAGCACCTCCACCCATCACCAGCCACTACACAGCTATACTGCCCACTGTGTTCCTTCCTGCTCACCTCCTACCTCCGCCCGGCCTACATTTGACCTACTTACCCACCATTGTGTAATGCTTTCCCTCCCATACCTCCAGTGCCCCAGGCCAACACCCCGGGTTCAGCACCACGTGGACACAAATAACTCTCCCTCTAGCCATTCCTCTTCTGCTGTTTCTTGTCTTTCGTTCCTTTTCTCAGTCTTTCTTTTCACGAGTACCACCAATACCTTCTACTTCCCAGATATATATATTTTCTAAGAATTAGAAGACTTTTTTTCCGGATTATTTTGTAACACAGATTAAAAGCCAGTTATATGACATAAATGAATCCCTTGTCAGTAACCAGGTACCTGGGTGTCGGTCCTGTTGTGAGTCGCATCCTAGACAAGGCCAAAGGACACCAACGGAAACAAGCCACTCTGCTTGTCGTTCTTGGGTTACTAAGCCTCTATCCTGTATGGAACGCCAAGGTACTGTATCTTCTTAAATAAAAATTAAGATACCAGAAATAATGATCAGATTTTTCTGTAAAAAATATTATTTTATGAGGAACTGCTAAACCCGTAAGTAGGGCTACACAGCGCCTGGAGAATGGGAGGCAATCTGATTGGATGCGAGGAAGGAGAGAAGTCCATTTTTTGTTGATCACGAGCCCCTCACTAGCCTCAACGATTTCCTTGTAAAAGATCACTCATAATTGATCAAATGGCTACTATAAATGTATCCAAATTTACTATGTTCATGTTTTATGGCGCTACTTAACAGGATAAATCTTCAGCGCAAAAATCAGGGAACGGGAGGGCCTTGAACCCATGTAAGCCATATTTCCGACATTACCCTATCTCCGGTACATTTCGAAAAAGCCATTGACAACATGCCCATGCACTCAGCCCCGGGCCCAGACTCGTGGAACTCTGTTTTCATTAAGAACTGCAAGAAACCCATCTCGCGTGCCCTAGGTACACTATGGAGGAGGAGCTTGGACATGGGTGAAATTCCACAGTCACTTAAAACAACGGATATAGCCCCACTCCATAAAGCATTAGCTAAGAACTATAGACCAATAGCTCTGACGTCCCACATCATAAAAATCTTTGAAAGAGTGCTAAGAAGCAGGACTGCAAATCACCTGGATTCCCAAAATCTGCACAATCCAGGGCAACATGGGTTCAGAGCAGGTCGCTCCTGCCTCTCACAACTACTGGATCACTATGATGTGGCCTTGGATGCACTGGAAGAAAATCAGAATGCAGATGTAATATACACAGACTTTGCAAAAGCATTTGACAAATGCGATCATGGCGTAATACCCCATAAAATACGTGCTAAAGGAATAACTGGGAAAGTGGGGAGATGGATCTTCAACTTCCTAACAAATCGAACACAAAGAGTAGTGGTCAACAGAGTTAAATCGGAGGCTGCCATAGTGAAGAGCTCTGTTCCACAAGGCACAGTACTCGCCCCCATCTTATTCCTCATCCTCATATCAGACATAAACAGAGATATACATCACAGCACCGTATCATCCTTTGCGGATGATACTAGGATCTGCATGAGGCTGTCATCTGCTGAGGACGCGGTTAACCTCCAAGAAGATATAAACAAAGTTTTCCAGTGGGCAACGGTAAACAATATGATGTTCAATGAGGACAAATTCCAACTACTCCGTTATGGAAAACTGGAGATAATAACTAGAACAGAGTATACTACAGACTCTGGTCATATAATAGAGCGGAAAAATAATGTAAGGGACCTGGGAGTAGTAATGTCTGAGGATCTCACTTTCAAGAATCACAACAGTGCTACGATCACACGTGCAAAGAAAATAATAGGATGGATAATGAGAACGTTCCAAACGAGAGATGCCAAGCCAATGATGATCCTTTTCAAATCACGTGTTCTCTCTAGGCTGGAATACTGCTGTACCTTAACATCTCCGTTCAAAGCAGGTGAAATCGCAGATCTAGAGTGTACAGAGATCCTTAACTGCACGTATAAGTTCTGTCAAGCACCTTAACTACTGGGAACGCTTGGAAGCACTTGACTTGTACTCGTTGGAACGCAGGAGGGAGGGATATATCATAATCTACACTTGGAAAATCCTGGAAGGAATGGTCCCGAATCTGCACACAGAAATCACTCCCTACGAAAGTAAAAAACTGGGCAGGCGATGCAAAATGCCCCCAATAAAAAGTAGGGGCGCCATTGGGGCCCAAGACTGTTCAACAGCCTCCCATCAAGCATTAGGGAAATTGCCAATAAACCCCTGGCTGCCTTCAAGAGAGAGCTGGACAGATACCTAAAGTCAATGCCGGATCAGCCGGGCTGTGGCTCGTACGTTGGACTGCGTGCGGCCAGCAGTAACAGCCTAGTTGATCAGGCCCTGATCCATCGGGAGGCCTGGTCGTGGACCGGGCCGCGGGGGCGTTGATCCCCGGAATAACCTCCAGGTAACCTCCAGGCAAGTGCAACTCACAGTGCCCCTGAATTCAGCACATAATAGGAAACTAGTCCCGACGGTAGTAACCCATCAATTTAGGTGCCTAGAGATAGGTGCCAGGTAATACCATCACACTAATTTATCTTCCAACACCACACCTGGCGACTGTGTTATCTCTCATACACGTGGCTTCACCAAGGTCTATTATCACACACTTGTAAGTTTGTTGTCTCGACATCTCAGTTTATGGACAACTCAAATCTGCAAATATTTTGAAAGTGAATTTGTAATCGGCATACAAATAATAAGATGCTTACAGTCGATAATGTGAATGGAGAAATATTCGACTGAATAGCAAATGCAGTGCGGGTTATTAAAATTGAAAATTTAAATCTCCTTACTGTACTTGTAAATAAACTACCAGATGCAACTTCTTAGCAATCCAAAGACCGACTAATGAACATGTCTTGAAAACCTATCACATCCGGCCCCAAATATCATATTGCTTGATGACTTCAATTTAAGTGACCTACACTGGAAGAATGTAAGTGAAAACTGTAATAGCAGAGAGGATCCAGTAACCAGTCTGTGTAAATAATCTCACTCAACTGAAATACTAAAAATGCAACAAATTCGCCGTCTGCCAGAACATAACGGAACCGACCAGACTACACAATACCCTACAATCTAAAACTTACAGTCACAAATAATAATGATCTAGTACAGAACATAATAATGTTAAAGACAGCAAACAAGGACCACACCCTAACAGAAATTCAGACATACATATTTCCTGGTCCTAAACAACAAAACACCCAGTCATGATGGTATGCTTAACAAATTTAACTTAACAAGAACATCAACCGTACGCTACTAAATCGTGAGCTAACTGAAATATGCTGGGAAGACAATATGATAATAAAGAAGTAAATACCTGTGTAACATTTGGGTATCTTGACGTTTCACCATCCAGTGGCTTTATCAATGCAAATTCAAGGACATAACTGGTTAACTTCCAAGAAGATATAAACAAAGTTTTCCAGTGGGCAATGGTAAACAATATGATGTTCAATGAGGACAAATTCCAACAACTCCGTTATGGAAAACTGGAGGAGATAATAACTAGAACAGAGTATACTACTGACTCCGGCCATACAATAGAGCGGAAAAATAATGTAAGGGACCTGGGAGTAGTAATGTCTGAGGATCTCACTTTCAAGGATCACAACAGCGCCACGATCGCACGTGCAAAGAAAATGATAAGATGAATAATGAGAACGTTCCAAACGAGAGATGCCAAGCCAATGATGATCCTTTTCAAGTCAATTGTTCTCTCTAGGCTGGAATACTGCTGTACATTAACATCTCCATTCAAAGCAGGTGAAATCGCAGATCTAGAGAGTGTACAGAAATCCTTTACTTCACGTATAAGTTCTGTCAAGCACCTTAACTACTTGGGAACGCTTGGAAGCACTTGACTTGTACTCGTTGGAACGCAGGAGGGAGAGATATATCGTAATCTACACTTGGAAAATCTTGGAAGGAATGGTCCCAAATCTGCACACAGAAATTACTCCCTAAGAAAAGTAAAAGACTGGGCAGGCGATGCAAAATGCCCCCAATAAAAAGTAGGGGCGCCATTGATACACTAAGGGAAAACACCATAAGTGTCCGGGGCCCAAGACTGTTCAACAGCCTCCTATCAAGCATTAGGGGAATTGCCAATAAACCCCTGGCTGCCTTCAAGAGAGAGCTGGACAGATACCTAAAGTCAGTGCCGGATCAGCCGGGCTGTGGCTCGTACGTTGGACTGCGTGCGGCCAGCAGTAACAGCCTAGTTGATCAGGCCCTGATCCATCGGGAGGCATGGTCATGGACCGGGCCGCGGGGGCGTTGATCCCCGGAATAACCTCCAGGTATACAAAAGATGTGGTAATCAGTCCCTCAACCTCAGGAGTACGCAGCACCAGTTTAGAACCCACACCTAGTAAAGCACATCAAGAAATTAGAGAAAATTCAAAGGATTACAACAAAACTAGTTCCAGAGTTAAGGGGTATGCCCTACGAGAAGGGAAATCGACCTGACGACACGGAAGGACAGGAGGGATATGGGCGACATGATAACGACATATAAAATACCGAGAGGAAATTGACGACGTGGATAGGGACAGGATGTTTCAGATGGGACACAGCAACAAGGGGTCACAGCTGGAAGTTTAACAGATGAGTCACAGGGATATTAGTATTTCTTTAGTCATAGAGTTGTCCGGAAGTGGAACAATTTGGAAAGTGATGTAATGGAGGCAGGATCCACACATAGCTTTAAGAAGAGATACAGCAAAGCTCATGGAACAGGGAGAAAGTGGACCCAGTAGCGACCAGCGAAGAAGAGGGGCCAGGAGCTGTGAATCGACCCATGCAACCACAAACAGATGAGTACACACACAGACACACACACACGCACAAAGAACAAACAAGGAAGGTGATAAGAGTTACGGAAGCTCAGCCTCTAGAAGTACACCATGAAAACTGCTAACATACGCTTCTCAAGCCAACACACCCTTCCTTCCACTTGCAATAAAGCATAACCAGCCATACCCTTTCCCCATCCTCCATCGGTGCCCCGTGGCCTGATGGCTAAAGTTCTCGCTTTACACGGCGAGGGTCCGGGTTCGATTCTCGGCGAGGGCAGAAACATTGGGAGTGTTTCCTTACACCGGTTGTCTATGATCCCCATCAGTAAAATGGGTACCTGGGTGTTAGTCGACTGGTGTGGGTCGCATCCTGGGACAAAACTGACATAATTTACCCAAAATTATCTGCATAACAAGGGACTGTCTATATAGTAGTATGTCACTGATGTCAGCTAGGACTGTATACCTTGTACATGTACTTGTAGAAATAAAGATTTATTATTATTATTATTATTATTATTATTATCATCATCTCCTATACACATAATCCTGACCCTTTCCAGGGCAAGGACCTTCCCCACAGCCACTCCTCACCTCCTCACTCTAACCTCAACCCCCACCTTCTCCAACCACCCTGATCCATGAGCAAGGATCAAGAAACCAGGAATCTAAAAACCACAATACAGTAAGAAAAATGAACTGAAAGTATGGAACATAAATGTTGATGGAATAACAAACAAGAACAGGTGGAACGAGTGAATAGCAGAAATATCCCCTGATATCATAGCACTTGCAGACTAGAGATTTTTAATCAATATAATTTTCCCAGCTGGATATCAAATTATGAGGAGGAACAGAGGAAACAGAGGAGGGTGAGTAGTAGTAATGCTAATCAAAGGAATAAACAGACAAGTCAAATAACTGTGAGAATTTTGAGCCACACAGGTGACAGGAAATGTTGAATGCTGAGATGACGATGATGAAAAACTTTCTTTTTTTGTGTGTGGGAACATGTCAGGAAGACAGCCAGATGAGAGGAGGAACCAGCAAGGTTACACCTAATACTCACCCGAGTGAATCTGATGTCAGGGGGAAAATATAATATGCAGGTTTGACAATCTGACTGGAAGAGAGGACTGGGGACATGTCTTGAAGCAGTGTTATTTTTAATAGTATTTGTATTTAGGGGGCTTGGAGCTGACGGAAATTATTAGGGGCTTCAACTACCTCTGAGATTATAAGAAGCTCCTCGGTGCTACCGACCCACATTACTGAGCTTCGAATATCTTGTGGAATTATTCATAAAGTGGCACAGCATGGGAAGGGAGAAACCAAACTTTAAAAGAAGAGCTTGGACAAGTATGAGACAGTTCCTAAATACAGTTCCTTCTCAAGGGAGATTCCTTGATGCTGGTGAGGAGCTCTTGATCCAAGAAACACGACTTGTTCTCTTTTTCCTTCGATCGAATCTATCTCCCATTCTCCAGGTGATGTATAACCCCTAAGGGCTAAGCACTTCCACTAAATATAATAATTATAATGGCGAATTAAGTACAGTGGGAAAGGCAATTTGAAGGCAATAAATGAAATGTGCCAGGAGGTAGAGAACAAATTCATACCCAGAAGCAGAAACAACGATACGAGTAGAGGGAGCCCATGGCTCACCCAGAGGTGCAGAGGCGCAAAAACTAGAGGCGCTAGAGCATGGGAAAGAAAAAATAACACAAAAAGCAACAAACAGATGAGAGCAGGGAAAAGTTCAGAAGAACCAGAAATAAATACACACGGATAAGAAGAAAGGCTGAACAACAGTTTAAGAATGACATAGCATCGATACTTGAGAGCCACCTGAACCAAAGTTGCTATACAATCACACCGGAAAGGAGACAACAGTAAATGACAATATAATAAAGCTAAGGAAGGGAGAAATGATCTTGAAGTCGGCAATGAAATTACCTGAGAATTAAATATTAAGAGTACATCAACGAGAACTGAACACAACACATTTAGAAGATGATGAATATAATGAGAGAGTTAGATACCTCAAACGCAACAATAGGGCAAGATAATATCTCTCCCTGGGTTCTGAAAGAAAGACCAGGAACACTGTACTACTATCCAAAACCATCAACAAGTTCACTGATATAAGACAACTGTCAGAGGTGTGGAAGACAGATTTAGTTTCAGTATACAAGAAATGGACAAGACAGGCAGCATTAAACTACAGACCAGTGTTACTGACAAGCGTAGTATGTAAGGTTATTAAAAATAATCAGAAGAGTGGTGGATCACCTGGAAAGGAGCGGGGTTCATTACAATCAGTAGTTATCGAGAAAGTAAATTCTTCTCACAAACCTGCTTGAGTTCTATGAAAAGTAGTAAAAATAAGGCAACAGAAAGAGATAAGTGGACTGCAAGATGGCTTTTGGCACAGCGCTGCACAAGAGACTAGGACACGTGCTAGAGGAAAAGATAAAACTAATAGGGAATGCACTACATTTTAACACGAAATACTAAACAGGAAGAAAACAAAGTAACTGTTTAGGAAGAGATGTCAGAATGGACAACTGTGATAGGTAGAATTCCATAAGGATCAATCCAGGGAGCCTTGCTATTTCTGGCGTATATGAACGACATCATGAAAGAAATGGTGTCACGTATCCCTGTTTGCAGATGATGTAAAACTACTGAGGAAAATGTAAACAAGGGAGGACAAGAAAAGCTAACAAAATGACTTGTATAAGCTACAGGATTGGTCCAACAGGTTGTTAAATTTAACCCCAGCAAATGCAAGGTTATAAAAATTGGGGAAAGACCAAAAAAAAAAAAAAAAGACCAGAATTGGAGAACAGGCTCGGGGGACAAATGCTGCAAGCTTCACCCAGAGAAAAGGACCTCAGGGTAAGAATAGTACCAAGCATATCATCTGAGGTGCAGGTTAATTGAACAACCTTCACAGTGCGCGTCTAGCACGTTATATACAACCTTCCAGGCCTAACTTGGAGTATACAGCATCAATATGGAACATACATCTGATCAAGCATGTCAAGAAACTGGAAAAAATGCAGTGGTTTACAACGAAACCAGTCCCAGAGCTAAAGGGTAGGAGCTACAAGGAGAGGCCACAGAAACTTAATCTGATGACATTAGAGGATAGATATACCTTTGAAGGCTTTCAAAGGTATATCTATCCTCTACTGTCTGGTGCTTGCCTTATCAACCAAGCTGTTACTGCCGGTGACCTGTTGGCCCACATATCCATCACTTCCTGTTCTGATATCTTGTGGTAGTGTTCAACAGTTTAGGCCTACAAATGTTGATTCAGTATTCTCTTATTATGCCCATGGCACCCCCGTTTTACAATGGGTTTATTTTACACATTCTTCCATATATGGCCTGGTCTCGGACCGGGCCGCTGGGGCGTTCACCCCCGAAACACTCTCCAGGTATACTCCAGATATATCCGTATGCTGTTATGGCAGTGTTCAGACTTGGGATAAAGCCCTCAAGCACCTTCCATGTATATACTGTCATGTATCTCTCTCTCTCTCTCTCTCTCTCCTCCAGTGGGTATGTGGCCTGGTAGGCAAGGCTCTCGCTTCACGCGCTGAGGGTCCGGGTTCGATTCCCGGAAAAGGCGAAAACATTGGGCGTGTTTCCTTATATCTGTTGTCCGTGTTCAGCCATTAGTAAAATGGGTACCTGGGTGTTAGTGGACTGGTGTGGGTCGCATCCTGGGACAAAACTGACCTAATCTACCCGAATTGTTCTGCATAACAAGGGGCTTTCTATATAGTAGTATGTCGTTGATGTTAGCTAGCCCTGTATACCTTGAACTTGTAGAAAATAAAGATATTTATTATTATTATTATTATTATTATTATTATTATTATTATTATTATTATTATTATTATTATAATTATTATTATTTAGGACTTTAAGGTGTTCACAGGCCGCAAATGATCTTTGTATTCGTTTCACCTCCGATATCCCTCTTGCCCTGAGTGAGGCAGTCAACACTAAACAATAACTGGCTGGCAAAGCTCTCGTTTCACACACGGAGGGCCCGGGTTCGATTCCCGGCGGGGTAGAAACATTTCGACGCGTTTCCTTACACCTGTTGTCCTGTTCACCTAGCAGCAAATAGGTACCTGGGTGTTAGTCGACTGGTGTGGGTCGCATCCTGGGGGACAAGATTGAGAACCCCAATGAAAATAAGTTAGACAGTCCTCGATGATGCACTTACTTTCTTGGGTTATCTTGGGTAGCTAACCCTCCGGGATTAAAAATCCGAACGAAATCTTATCTTATCTTAAGAAAGCACAAGTGATTTGAAGTGTCACCATTGGAACTATTTTCAGTTTTAAAAGTTCTCATTATCCAACCCTGTCATTCTGCTGACCTTACTGATATTTACGTTATTGTGATTTTTAAAAGGTCAGGTGACATTGTTACTCCCGATCTTCCACTTGTTACTTTCCTTCTGTTTGATGATCTTGTATTTTGTATAGAATGAGACACTTGTGCAACACTTGGCCATCTTAATTGTGGGAACGTTTCGCCAGCCAGTGGCTTCGTCAGTTCAATACAGAGATGATTGGTGGAAGATGTGAAGGAGTTTGAGGTAATCAGTCCCACAGCCTGGAGTCGATGTGTTCAGTCCATCAGTCTTGATAAAAGTACAGCGTATGTGTGGATAAAAGTACTTTTATAAGTATTGATGGGCTCAGCACATCGGCTCAAAGCTGAGGAACTGATTACTTCAAACTCCTTCACATCTTCCACCAGTCATCTCTGTACTGGACTGAGGAAGCCACTGGCTGGCGAAACGTTTCCACAGTAAAGATTCCCAAGTGTTGCACAACTGCATCAATCATCAACATATTGGTTTTTTAAACCATTTATGTGATATTATTTTTCTGTGTTTCCAAATCCTACACTGATACCTGTTTACTTCTATGATGTTGTGATCAAAGTATAATTTTTGTGGTTGTTATATCTCTGATTAATTGTTCGTTGTTCGTGAAAATTAAATCCAGAATATTTTCATTTCTAGTGGGTTCTGTAATCTGTTGGTTCAAAGTGGTCTTTACACAAAGCTCTCTGGTATGTATCATGTGTATCGAGGTTCTCAAGTCATCTAGTTATTTTCCTCATCTGTTCCGTCAACTCCTCAGGCGTTGCTGAGGGTGTTTTTTTATATAAGGATAATCACTGGATTCTTGGTCTCCACGTTAATACCGAGTACTTGTACTGTATCATTTGATGACTTCAACAGTTCCGTGCAAAAAAAAAGTATCTTTGTCGTAAGGAGCTCCTACCTGTGACCTGTGCAAGAAAGGTATACAATACCGACAAGATGAAAGTTAAGACACATGTGCATGTGAGGGAAAAGTTCAATAGATAGGAGTAGCGAGGGAATATATAGTAACAATAGTTTCATTGCCGGCTACTTGTTAAGGTAGGGTAAGTCAAGCTCCCGCTATTCCCACCTTTTTTTCCCCACCCCTAAAGTGATAGTTTGTTTGCCGGCTGCTTGTTAACGTAGGGTCAGTCTAGCTCCCACTATCCCTTCCCCTCCCTCTTCCCCCCCCGAAAGGTGACGTGTGGGGCTCTGGTCAAACAGTAAATCACTCGACTCACAGCTCCCAACACTACTGTAAGTACATGCCTGCCTTGTATTCTAGTGGATTTATTGGTTGAAAGCTTCACTTTGGACCAATAATAAACTTAGTCTTTTCAGCCTTGCTCTAAGTTGACTGTAACATTGTCCTCATCGCCTCCGAGCCGTGTGGACGAGCTGCGCAGACGCTCCTGTTTGAGTTTGTTTTGCGCAGTTTACCTGATTGAGCTGCCCCTAGCGTTGGTTGGTGGAAACTTTATTTTCTCCAACATGGCGCTGAATAGCAGAAGAAGAATCAACACTGTCTGCATTGAGATGATCCGTGGTGCTGTCACAGGATCCAACATGGATTTATTATTACCAGCGATCATTCGCGATACCTATGGTATAGCAAATGAGGAGATATGTGGTGTCGCATTAAATGGAATGACAAGAATCTTCGTTAAGATGACGTCTGCACAAGTCTACGAGGCAGTGGTCGACAAGTATCAGGAGACCATCATACAGGTTAATACAGCTGTGTCGGTGAGACTTCATGATGTATCTCGACATTACACCTGGGTGAAAATCAGGAATGTGCCTTTTGAGGCGACTGATTTTGATATTACCAGTGAACTGCGTACTTATGGGACGGTTCACGTAGCCACAGCAGGGAGATGGGCAACTGGACCGTATGCAGGTGCGCTGGAAGGCGCGTATACAGTTAAAATGACTCTTCGGCACCCTATTCCTTCATATATTGTGTTGAAAGAATTAAGGACTCAAGTCTATGTAACGTATGCGGGGCAACAACGTACGTGTCGGCTATGTGGGTCATATGACCACATCGCGGCGCAGTGTGAGAAACGAAGTGGGTACCCGGCACAACAGCAACGGCAACAGCAGCAACAGCAACAGCAGCAACAGCAGCCAGTGGACGAGGTTGGCGATGAGCGAGAACAGTCTCTTGCTACACCGCCCCAACAACGGTTGTCATGGAGTGAGGAGGTAGACAAAGAAAAGGAGCTTGAATCGCCAGTTGTAACGCTACAAGGAGAATCTCAGTCATTGGACATACATAAGGTTTTTGAGGAGAGACTACCTAATATGGGTGAAGAAGTGGCGGCGTCTTTGGTAAAGGCGTTGGATGACCTGTTAGAGGAATCGGTCCTAGATCAGGTGGAAGACCCAGGCTCAGTTCTGGGGAAGGCTGTGAATGATGGTATGGCAGAAGATGACGGTTTGTCGACGAGAGAGTCTACAGGATTGAAGGTGCATGCAGTAGAGGTGGAGGTGCATCAGGACGGTGCTTCTGATGTCAAAATGCAGGTGGAGGGCGGGACACGAAAGAGGACTGCAGCATCATCGGATTCTGATGATGTGCTAACTCCTGCCCAACGCCCTGGGAAAAAGTCTTGGGTGGAGGTACAGAAGAGAGGGAATGGTGAACCCAAGGATCAAGGGATTGCAAAGGTGATTCCCAACAAAGGGGGGAGGGACAGAGGTGTTGCAAAACGAACTGGGGTAAAGTCAATGCCGGGGACAAAAGGAAAACCCATTTGTTGAATTCAAGTGTTTTACTATAAATATTAACGGGTTGAGAGCTGAGAGGAAGCTTAAGTGGTTTAATGAGTATTTGGTGCGACTTGGTGTGGATGTGGTATTCTTACAGGAACATAATTTTAGGCCTGGTTATGAGTTGGATATGAGTGGTTATAATGTGTACATGGAACATGCGACGCGTTTGAAAGGTGGGGCTGCCATTTTGGTAAAGGAAACTAGCCCGTTTATAGTAAGGCGTAGTGAAGGGGGGGAGGGGAGGGTAATTAGGGTGGATGGAACTTGGGGTAGGGTTCCCATTAGTTTAGTATGTGTATATGGTCCGGCTGAGGGTGACGTGAGTATTAAAACTAAATTTGTTCGGGACGTGCTGGTCTATTTTTTACGTGGTTTACCGAATGTTGCAATAATAGGCGGAGATTGGAATTGCGTGATACGTCGTAAAGATGTGGAGCCCAGAGGTGCGGGGTGTTGTTTGGGTATATTGGGGGATATATTGACCGGGGTGGGGTTAAAGGATGTGTGTGGGGGGGGAGGGATGGTAGAGCATACCTTCATTAAACGAGGTTATGCGGCGAGGTTGGACCGAATGTACGTGCCTTGTGCGGTTACTGTGCGGAGGGTGGATGTGATAGATGTGGTTTTTTCCGATCATAGAGGAGTGGTAATAGATGTGGATATTGAGGGTGTGCCTCGGAGGGGTCCATCATTTTGGAAATTGAATGTAAAGTTATTAAAGGAAGAGGATAGTCTTTTGTCTTTTGGACATATGTGGGATCGTTTAGTGGTAGAAGCTCCAGGGGATGTTGCCATGGTTAATTGGTGGGAAACAATAGCTAAAAAACGTATTAAGGAATATTATATTAATCGAGGGAAGAGATATAATCAGTTACAATACGGTTTTCAAAAATATTTAGAGGGGCAGTTGCGCGAATGTTATGCACAAATTAATGCTAATTATCCTGTTATTGAAATTGAAAGTTTGAAGGAAAATATCCGGAATTTACAAAATGAGAGGTTTGATGGGGAAAGGCTTAAGGGCGGGATTGAGGAGGTTTTGTGGGGAGATCGGCCGTCGGCGTGTGTGTTGCGGAGTCAACACACACGTCGCAAGGCAATGGAGTTAATGGGGTTGAATGTTCAGGTAGGTATGCAAGGGTATAAAGTGGACCAGGTGTTGACGACGACTGAGGGTATGAGTGGGTATATTGATGCTTGGGTTAAGTTGAAAACGCAAAGTGTGGGAATAAGTGAAATAGCATTACAGTCAATTGGAAGGTTTGTGCAGTGTGAGTTGACAGAGCATGATCGATTCGTTTTGGAAGGGCCGATAACGGAGTGCGAGACATGGGTAGCTTTATCCGGGGCGCAATTAGGAAAGGCACCAGGAATTGATGGGTTGCCCAGTGACTTTTATCTCCAAAATTGGAGCGTTTTAAAAGAATTTTTGGTAAGATTATTCAATATCATTAAGCGGGATCGGGTTTTAGGGGCACAGCAGCGGATGGCTGTGGTCGTTTTAGTGCCTAAAGGTGAGCCATTAACAGTTAAAGACTATCGTGCTATTTCGTTATTGTGTGGTGATTATAAGATTTTTGCAAGAATTTTAGCTAACAGAATAAAAAAGGTCCTGGGTAAAGTGATCGATAAGGGACAATATGGGGTGCCGGGAAGGTCTATGTATGACGGGCATGGTTTGATTAGAAGTTTTATTGAAGAAAGAGTAAAATTGGGAGTGGGGGGGGTGTTGGCTATAGATTGGGAGGCGGCATATGATAGTGTAGAAAGGGAAGCGTTATGGAAGATTATGAGATGGCAGGGGTTTGGAGAGGAAATTATATCATGGGCCAAATTAATGTATCAAGATGCATCCTTGCGGGTGCAGGTAAATGGAAGGTTAGGAGAACAAATTCAGATGAGCAGGGGTCTACGTCAAGGTTGTCCCCTTTCACAAATATTTTTTGCGTGTTTACAGGATCCCTTTTATAGAGGAATTAGGGTCTTATTGGCAGCAAATGGGGTTGGTGACGAAAGGGGTGGGGGGGCTGGCATTGTTGGATATGTTGATGACACAACGATTTTAGTAAGTGGTAACAGGGATTTGCCTCGGGTGGAAAAGTTAGTAAATGTTTTTGAAAAGGCTTCTGGCATGTCAATTAATAAGGAAAAAACGAAGTATATGGATCTTGGAGATAGGTTAAGTGAGGAATGTGAAGTAGTTGAAAGGTGGAAAAAGGTGGACCAATTACTGATATGTGGGATCGTTTATGTAAGTGATATCAAGTTAGCACAACAAATAAATTCAGTGCGTATTGTAGATGGTGTACTGAAGCGCCTCAGTGGTTTACGAGCTGCACACTTAACTTTGCATCAAAGAGTAATTACAACGAATGTCCTATTATATAGTAAACTTTGGCATGTAGCAGCAATATATCCGATACTTCGTAGTGAGATACAAAGGTTACAAAAGCGCGTTTTTAGATTCATTTGGGGTACTGGAAGCGAATGGTTAGGTAGAGCGGTTGTCACACTCCCGGTTGGCCGTGGAGGGCTGGGTCTTATAGCTGTTGAAAAGAGGATTATGAGTGTGTATTTGAAACGTAGTTATAAGCGGGAGGGGGGGGCGAGGGAAGGCGGACTTCATAAGATACGTCAGGATATGCAACGGTGGTGGGTGGGTAGGGAGTTCATAATAGGTGAGGCAATGTTACGGGTCCTCATAAACATGAGCGATCCTTCACATATTAAATTGGGAAACCTTGATGGGGTGGAAGGTAAGGCAGTGGTAGCAGTGGTAGAAGGTGTTTATCCGATGTATGATTGGCGTAATATCTGGGGGCGTTTGAACAAATTACGTTTAAAACCTAAAGTACGAGAAGTAATGTATAGATTTTTACATGGGATCTTACCGTCTGGAATGGTTTTATTCCATAAGAGAATACGGGAGGATGGGATATGCAAGGCTTGTGGTGGATGGGAGACTGTTTTCCATATAGTGTATTTTTGCGAATGTATTGAACTAATAAGGGTTTGGTTGGGTAAGGTAATAAGGTTAGTGGGAGGGGGGAGTTTGCAGGTGTTGAGGGTTTTAAGCTTAGACATAGGTGGGGTGAATCAGATGGTAGAGAATGCGGTAGGGTATATAATTACAGATTATATTTATATGTCTTGGGCTATGAGAGGAGCGAACGTGTGTGAAAGAATTAATGCATTAACAGCAACTTTTTATAGGACAAAGTGTAGAAATAAGGAGGTGTATGGGGGGAGATGGGAGAGGGATTTAAGTGAGGGTTATAGGAATTTCACTTTACGGGATTTACGGGAGTTGAAAGGCAGGTAAGGGGGATGAAATGGGCTGGTTTCCTAGAATGGGCGGTAGCATGATGAGTTTGATGAATGTTATATGAGGTATGTCTGGGGTGCAATTTTAACATTATTTGTTCCGAGTGTGTCAAGTACAATACAGTTATATTTGGAATTATCGACTTATAACTATGTATGTGTATGTGTGTATATATATGCATGTGTTGTAGGTGTGTGTGTATTTGTGTATGTATGTGTATGTGTGTATGTATGTATGTATATATGTATGTGTATGTATGTATGTGTATATATATATATGTATATGTATATATATATGTATATGTATGTATATGTATGTATTGTATGTATGTTTACTTTATTGTATATACCATTAATGGTTTTTCTCATGAACATTTTCAATGATATACAATACATATTTTCTATGAGCATTTATGATTTTGATACAATGTGTAAATGTCAAAATGGCTTTTTATGTTCCAGTTTAATTTACAATTGTATTTTTGTAAGCACAATTGATTTGGTGCCAATAGAAGTATGTAGTTTAAGAGTTTTACGAACCTTGAAGTTGTAAGAATTGGATGAAGTTATTCATGGTTGAGTTGACGTAATATTATAACTGACGTTGTAAGTGATTGTGTTCAATTAGACAACATACTTTATATACTTATTTATATGTATGTACATGTATGTAAATTGAAGTCTGATTTTAAAGGTGAAGAGTGGGTTTTCCTTTTTTGTTTTTTTTTTCTCTTTATGGTAATACAAGGTTGTATTATGTACACCAACAAATATGGTTAGGGGTATGTGGTAAAATTTTCGTGTTGATTAGACATTTATAATACAGATGAAATACTAGGCTTAGGTTAGGGTAAATTTATGATAATTGTGGAATGTTCTTTGATTCAAACTGCTCTTTATTATACTTGTATTTTATTATTCTAGTGTGAATTAAGAGCAAGGATGATTAATTTGAGGAAGAGTTAATATAGGTTTGCATGTTTTTGCGAAAAGTTAACTTATCCACATGTAGCTAGTATAGGACAATTTTAAGCTTCGGTATCTGATTTTATATGTAGGTAATAGTGGTCATATTTGTTATATTGTAATGTTATTCGTTAATGTTTCAATATCTAATGTAACGTTTTTTCAGTTATTTGTTCATATATTGTCATCTTTAGGGTTTTTCCTTTTGTCTATTGTCTATTGTTGGTTTTAAATAAAATATAAAAAAAAAAAAATCACTGGATTCTTGGTCTCCACGTTAATACCGAGTACTTGTACTGTATCATTTGATGACTTCAACAGTTCCGTGCAAAAAAAAAGTATCTTTGTCGTAAGGAGCTCCTACCTGTGACCTGTGCAAGAAAGGTATACAATACCGACAAGATGAAAGTTAAGACACATGTGCATGTGAGGGAAAAGTTCAATAGATAGGAGTAGCGAGGGAATATATAGTAACAATAGTTTCATTGCCGGCTACTTGTTAAGGTAGGGTAAGTCAAGCTCCCGCTATTCCCGCCTTTTTTTCCCCACCCCTAAAGTGATAGTTTGTTTGCCGGCTGCTTGTTAACGTAGGGTCAGTCTAGCTCCCACTATCCCTTCCCCTCCCTCTTCCCCCCCCGAAAGGTGACGTGTGGGGCTCTGGTCAAACAGTAAATCACTCGACTCACAGCTCCCAACACTACTGTAAGTACATGCCTGCCTTGTATTCTAGTGGATTTATTGGTTGAAAGCTTCACTTTGGACCAATAATAAACTTAGTCTTTTCAGCCTTGCTCTAAGTTGACTGTTGTAATAATCACCACGTCTTTTAGGTATTGTACTTATCATGGAGAGTGATTATTTAAGCAGTGGGTAACCTGTCTATCTTTTCAGCTTGGATGACAGAGAGGGTCACCTGTCAATCAACGAGAAAAACTGAAGGAGACGGACTAACGTCCTGGAGACGTCCCATATTGGATTTACTTGCCTGTGCACTTGTATGAAGAATCAGGACATAACCCCTCATCATTACAGCGGTCAACAACCTGATCTCCTGTCATCGGGAAAGATTACTTACGGCCACTAGAATGAGCCAGTGGGTTGTCACCAACAACTGCGACCCCCCCCCCAATCATCAGCAACAGCTTCTATTGCAACAATACGCAGTGTCACCAACACCAGACACCCAAGTTTTTAGCGTTGAATTCAGATATCATTTATATTTTTAATTTTTCATTTTCTTTCATGTAGGATCAGTATTTCATATTTAAGTGTTTTATATTTCATATTTCCTAAATAATAAAGTGTTTATATTTGTCAGTTTTTGTTCTTTTTCTATTCATTAATTTTCCTGAGGAGGAGCCAGCCTGAGTAATACTGACTGAAGTTGTTACAGGGCTGAGTAAGCCTTCACAGTGCAACATCTGGGTGTCTTTATTGTAGACGTTTCGCCATCCAGTGGCTTTGAAAATAAATGGTATAAAATACCGACACAATGGAAATATAAACACATATGCAGTTTAATAAAGGATCACATTGAACTGCATATGTTTGTTTCCATCCAGTGGCTTTATCAATACAAATTCTAGGACATAACTAGAAGACAGTAGAACTACTGTCTTGAAGTTATGTCCTAGAATTTATATTGATAAAGCCACTGGATGGCAAAAAGTCTACAATAAAGATACCCAGATGTTGCACATGTGTCTTAACTTTACCTGTGACGTGTTCACTGTGTTACACGACCAGTGTGCTGAAATGATAACGATCTGGAAAATACTGACAGAAACTGGTAAGGTGGACAGGGACAGGCTGCTCGACAGGTGGGAAAGGAGAATACGAAGGATAGCTGGAAATCTGGGAACGGGTGAGACTTGAACCCATGGCTATTGAGTCCTAAAAATCACAGGCCAGTGCGTTAACCACTCGACCAGCTGGAAATGAAAAATACACATCATTCACAGGGATGTTAGGAAAAAAAATTCAGCCAGAGCTGCCAGGAAATGGAACATTCTGAAGAGCGAAGTGGTAGAGGCAGGAACCATACATAGCTTTAAGTATAGGTATGACATGATTCACGAAGCCATAAGAGAGTGAACTTAGTAGCAGCCAGTTGAGAGGCAGGGCCAAGAGCTGAACCTCGACCTCTGCAGCCACAAAATAGGTGAGTAAACGTATTTTAAATTTGAGTCTGGTAACTATAAAAATTATAATCTTATAGTCCAGAATATTTTTCATAATATTAAAAGGGAAAAATATTTTTCACAAAAACAGAAGTATTTTCTTTGTCATACGAACAATTAGATTTTATGATGAACAAACGCATCTGCAGGACAAGTTTGTGTGAGGTGTTGTCACCTCTGAGTGAGGCGTTGTCACCTCTGAGTGAGGTGTTGTCACCTCTGAGTGAGGTGTTGTCACCTCTTGAGTGAGGTGTTGTCACCTCTGAGTGAGGCGTTGTCACCTCTGAGTGAGGTGTTGTCACCTCTGAGTGAGGTGTTGTCACCTCTTGAGTGAGGTGTTGTCACCTCTTGAGTGAGGTGTTGTCACCTCTTGAGTGAGGTGTTGTCACCTCTTGAGTGAGGTGTTGTCACCTCTTGAGTGAGGTGTTGTCACCTCTTGAGTGAGGTGTTGTCACCTCTTGAGTGAGGTGTTGTCACCTCTTGAGTGAGGTGTTGTCACCTCTTGAGTGAGGTGTTGTCACCTCTTGAGTGAGGTGCTGTCACCTCTTGAGTGAGGTGCTGTCACCTCTGAGTGAGGTGTTGTCACCTTCTCTGAGTGAGGTGTCACCTCTGTGTTAAATATTTAAAGTACGCTTCTCTTGCCTCTTCTTCCTATTCTCCCTTCAAGGGAGATTCCTTGATGCTGGTGAGGGGTCCTTGATCTAGAGAATTAGATCTTTGCTCCAGTTCCTAGAACTGAGCCTGAATACCTTCCATCCCCCTTTCTCCACAAGCACTATATAATCCCTATGGGTTTAGTGCTCCCTATGATTAAAATAATTCTCCCTATTCTTCTGAACACTTGTGTTTAAGCATACGAAAACCTTCAGGTTTTTAAACCATACCCCCGGCCGGGATTGAACCCGCGGTCATAGTCTCAAAACTCCAGCCCGTCGCGTTAGCCACTAGACCAGTTTTTTCCTGTTTTCTCTGTGGCATTTTTACATATTTGCTGTCACGAGTTTTATTGTGATATCTTCAACGGTGTTACTCTAATATATTAAGGAAATATTAGTTATGAAGATTCCCCAGTTGAGGCTTGAGATCGGTGCCTTGTTTCAGGAAGTTGGTGCTGCTATCTTCTGTTACCTTGGATCAAATATGACTGACCCCTATTCTCTAGGTGCTGTATGACTCCTATGGGTTTACAGCTTCCCTAAAAGTTTGCTCTGCACCTTTTTTTTCATTACTGTAGGCCGTGAGGTACGTTAGGCAAAGTAGTGATATATACACAATGAGATGTATCATATATATATATATATATATATATATATATATATATATATATATATATATATATATATAGTGTGTGTGTGTGTGTGTGTGTGTGTGTGTGTGCTGAGAGTTTACTTTAATCCCTAATTTAAGGACTGAACGTTCGTGTGTCAGTGTGACTTGTAAACGGTCCAAGTCGAACCCAAACGTCGTCATAAGCTCCTCTGTGTGTGGGTTCATAAATTAGACACATGTGCAGTACTTGAGTATCTTTAATGAGGAAACGTTTCGCCACACAGTGGCTTCATCAGTCCATACAAAGGAGAATGGTGAAGAACAGGAGAAGTTTGAGGTAATCAGTCCCTCAGCCTTGGGTCTATATAATTAGTCCATCAATCTTGAAAAGACTACAGCATATGTGCGAAAAAGTGGCTTTATATGCTGTAGGCAGGAGAGGTGCAGCAGTTGTAGGTGGTGTCACATTTGACAAATGTGGAAGTAGGTCGTGCCCGAGGGTTAGGCAAGAATTCCCTGTATTAAGATCACAAGATGTTGCTGTGTCTGACAGGACTGTAGATGATAAATGTTTCCTCATTAAAGATACCCAATGTTGCACATGTGTCTAACTTATCAATTTCTCGGTTCTCTGAACCATTCATCTACATACATGTGGGTTATTTGTGTATTGTTCCAGTCACGGTATTGTACCTTTCTAATCTTAAGGAATTAAGTATTCTTGACTAGTGGTGAAGAGGTTACATGTAGCCTCAATGATCCTTATATAGCGATAGGCTTCAAACCCCAGTAACCAGAGAAGATTACGTATAGTTTACCTATAGTCTCTTCCAGAGATCACTGCCTCCGCGGCCCAGTCCCAGACCAGGCCTCCTGGTTGCTAACATGGGCTATCAGGCTGTTAGTGCCGCCAACAACCTGGCAAGTCAATCACGGAACGGGTGGGGTTTGAATCCCATGGCGAGTCCTAAAACTCACAGGCCACCTTGTTATTACAGTTTCGTGAGCCACCTGGCGAGTAAAGTTGCAACTATTGCAGGTATAAAAGGGCTGCGGCTTCTCTTTACCACAGCTAAAAAAAAATCCGAACAAATCTTAACTTGAAGTGATGGGTCAGATAGGGCACTTGGTGCACATAAATAACAAAAGGCACAATACCGTGACTGGAACAATACACAAATAACCCGCACATAAAAGAGAGAAGCTTACGACGACGTTTCGGTCCGACTTGGACCATTGACAAAGTCACACTAACAGAGGTGGAGCAGGACGGCTATATATAGGCAGGAAGAGGTGGTAGTAGTAGTAGTAGTAGTAGTAGTAGTAGTAGTTAGTGTGACTTTGTCAATGGTCCAAGTCGGACCGAAACGTCGTCGTAAGCTTCTCTCTTTTATGCACATAAATGGCATAAAATACCAACACGATGGAAAAATAAACACAAATGCAGTATAATGCAATCCTTTATTGACTATTTTCGCCCACACAGTGGCCTATATTAGGTCCAGTATGTGGGCGAAACACAGTCAATAAAGGATCACATTCTACTGTACTACCTGGAGTCTACCTGGAGGGCATTGCGGGGATCAACGCCCCCGAGGCCCGGTCCATGGCCAGACCTCCGGGTGGATCAGAGCCTGATCAACGAGGCTGTTACTGCTGGCCGCACGTAATCCAACGTACGAGCCACAGCCCGGCTGATCCGGCACCGACTTTAGGCATCTATCCAGCTCCCTCTTGAAGACAACCAGGGGTCTATTGGTAATGCCCCTTATGGCTGGTGGGAGGCTGTTGAACAGTCTTGGGCCCCGGACACTTATTGCGTTTTCTCTTAGTATACCAGGGACGCCCCTACTTTTCACTGGGGGTATCTTGCATCACCTGCCAAGTCTTTTGCTTTCGTAGGGAGTGATTTCTGTGTGCAGATTAGGGACCAGTCCCTCCAGTGAGTACAAGTGAGTACAAGTGCATTTATGCTTCCATCGTGTCGGTATTTTATACTCTTTATCGCTTTTGATTAAGTCGACTATGTGGGCGAAACGTAGTCAATAATGGATCGCATTATACGGCATTTGTGTTTATTTTTCCCAGGTAGTTGGTGGAGAGGCTGGCTGGGGTGGGAGCAGGAGGAGGCTGCCACACCACGGGTAAACAACCTCCTGCTGTGACCGTGTCTGGTAATCTCTCAGGTCTCTTACCAAAGGAAATGTAATCTTGCCCCAAGTAATATTATTTCTCAAACAATCAACAGATTACAAATAAAGTTTCTAAGAGAAGAAATAAGAAAAATGGCCTACCAATTGCCGATTCTTAAATTTTAGAAGAGGAAATAAAAAGTTACGTTTTAAATCATACTAACGCACCGCCAGAGAATGTAACTTACAATGGTAACGAGTAATAATAAACGAAATTATAAAAACTGATAAAAAAAAATATATACTCGGATATACGTGTAATATTTTTTGTAAATAACTCTACATGTCATGCCCATGCACTCTGCCCCAGGCCCAGACTACTGGAACTCTGTGTTCACCAAGAACTGCAAGATGCCCCTGTCACGTGCCTTCAGCATTCTATGGAGAGGGAGCATGGACACATGGGTCATCCCACACACACTAAAAACAACAGACAGCCCCACTCTACAAAGGTGGCAGTAAAGCAATTGCACTAACATCTCATATCATAAAAATCATTGAAAGGGTTCTAAGAAGCAAGATCGCCAACCACCTAGATACCCATCAATTACACAACCCAGGGCAACACGGGTTTAGAGCAGATCCCTTCTGCTTGTCCCAGCTACTGGACCACTATGACAAGGTTCTGGATGCTTTAGAGGATAAACAAAATACAGATGTAGTATACATAGACTTTGCAAAAGCCTTCAACAAGTGTGACCATGGTGTAATAGCGCACAATGTGCGTGATAAAGGAATAACAGGAAAATGTGGTAGATGGATCTAGAACTTCCTAATACAACACAAAGAGTAATAGTAAATAAAGTCCGAGGCAGCTACGGTGAAAAGCTCTGTTCCACAAGGCACAGTACTCGTTCCCATCCTATTCCTCATCCTCATATCCGATATAGACAGAGATGTCAGCCATAGCTCCGTGTCTTCCTTTGCGGATGACGCCCGAATTACCGTGACAGTGACCTCCATCCAAGACACCGCCTCTCAAAACAATATGAAGTTCAACGAAGAGAAATTTCAACTAATCAGATATGGAAAACTTGAGGAAATTAAAATTGTATCAGGGTATACAACAAATTCTAACCATACAATAGAGCAAAAAAAGTAATGTGAAGGACCTGGGAGTGATAATGTCAGAGGATCTCGCCTTCAAAGACCACAACACTGTATCTACCGCATCTGCTAGGAAAATGATAGGATGGATAATAAGAACCTTCAAACTAGAGATGCCAAGCCCATGATGATTCTCTTCAAATCGCTTGTTCTCTCCAGGCTGGAATACTGCTGTACACTAACTGCCCCCTTCAAATCAGGCGAGAAACAGCTAACCTGGAGAGTGTACAAAGGACTTTCACGGCACACTTAAGTACAATAAGGCACCTAAATTACTGGGAATGGTTGAAATCCCTTGACTTCTATTCCCTGGAATATACACTTGGAAAATCCTAGAGGAATTAATACCAAACTTGCACACGAAAATCACTCCCTATGAAAGCAAAAGACTTGGCAGGAGATGCAACATTCCCCCAATGAAAAGCAGGGGCGCCACGAGTACACTGAGAGACAACACAATAAGTGTCAGGGGCCCAAGACTGTTCAACTGCCTCCCAGCATACATAAGGGGAATTACAAACAGACCCCTGGCTGTCTTCAAGAAGGCACTGGACAGGCACCTAAAGTTATACCTGACCAACCGGGCTGTGGTTCGTACGTCAGTTTCCGTGCGGCCAGCAGCAACAGTCTGGTTGATCAGACCATGATCCACCACGAGGCCTGGTCTCAGACCGAGCCGCGGGGGCGTTGACCCCCGAAACCTTCTCCAGGTATACCTATCTACCTGGAGAGTGTTTCGGGGGTCAACGCCCCCGCGGCCCGGTCCATGATCAGACCTCGCAGTGGATCTGGGTCTGATCAACCAGGCTGTTACTGCTGGCTGCATGCAATCCAACGTATGACCCACAGCCCGACTGATCGGGCACTGACTTCAAGTATGTGTTCACAACAACTACTTGCCGGGGGGGGAGGGGGAGGGGAGGGGGAGGGGGAGGGGGAGGGGGGGGAGGGGGGAGGATATTACACCAGGAGGTGTATGTCGCTAAGTCTAATTTAATTCATTTATAAAAGAATAATGGCTCCCTAAATCTAATATTCAAGCCAGAGACACTCAGACCACTGAGTCCAGTACTGGTAAGCCAGTGGTCACTACTGTGGTCCACCATGGTGGTCCACCACAGTGACACTCAGACCACTGAGTCCAGTACTGGTAAGCCAGTGGTCACTACTGCCGTGGTTCACCATGGTGGTCCACCACAGTGATAGACCACTGAGTCCAGTACTGGTAAGTCAATGGTCACTACTGCTGTGGTCCACCACAGTGATGGGTCCATCGCAGTAACAACAGGCAAAGGTTGCGATCTCAACTTACAAAACAACGATTGTTTACTAAGCTAGCAGAGTGAACAATCACTGTATCGGTAACTCAGTGGAAATCAGTCTAAACATTACGAGAATAAAGTATTTCTTTCACCTTATTTTTTTATTAGATGACAAGAATGGGCAGGGGAAGAGCTGACGTAGGAAAAAACAGTGAAAACGATTGTGGGGAGGAAGGAAAAAGTCTTGTATGAACGTTAAGTAGCCTGACCACTTCGGGATTTTAAAGGAGTGGATTTTGTCACATAGTGCCAAGTGGTTACCAATCTTAAAGTGGGACTGCAAATCGGTGATTCTCGAGCTACGTGCCTGAGGTGTTAAGTAAGATAGAGATCACAGTAACCTCTCAGTGTGTAGTCGTGCCTCGCAAGCTATGTCAGTCCAACAAGCTGAACTGTCTTAAAAATATAAATAAATCGAAGACTTATAAATTGAAGGATATAGTTACGTGAATTAACATCGAATATTTACTTTTAATTCTACACCCAAACTAACTTAGCAGCATAACCTAACTTTCCTATCCAGGGAATCATAAATTTTCCTACTATTATTTAACATCAATTAAATATATTAATCTAGTGATAACTAGGTTGAGTTTCGTGGAATTACTGTGGCAATATAGGGTCTGCTGGTTGGCAGAGTATGCTTGCCGACTAAGCTAAGTCGTCAAGTTTGTCATAAAAAGTGCGACAAAGCACCTGACGCCGCGAAGCTTGGTAATACACTGACTAAACAATGTGTTCTTTGACCTGTGGTGGAGCGGCGGGTGTTGAACGCGCACGCTCAGACAATACCTGGAATATACCTGGAGAGGGTTTCGGGAGTTAACGCCCCCGCGACCCGGTCTGTGACCAGGTCTCATGGTAGATCAGGACCTGGTCAATCAAGCTGTTAATGTTGGCCGCACGTAAATCGACGTATGAACCACAGCCCGGCTGGTCAGGTACTGACTTCAGGTGCCTGTTCAGTGCCTTCTTGAAGACAGCCAGGGGTCTATTGGTAATCCCCCTTATGTATGCTGGGAGGCAGTTGAACAGTCTTGGGCCCCTGACACTTACTGTAGTTGTCTCTTATCGTGTTAGTGGCCCCCCCTGCTTTCCATAGGGGGGTGTTGCATCTCCTGCCGAGTCTTTTGCTTTCATAGGGAGTGATTTTAGTGTGCAAATTTGGTACTGATCTCTCTAGGATTTTCCAAGTGTATATAATCATGTATTTCTCCAGCCTGCGTTCCAGGGAGTACAAGTCGAAGACCTTCAACTGTGGCGAAGGTGTTTTATCGTACTTATGTGTGCCTGAAATTACGTTTGATTTACCTTTGAAGAGTTTCGAGAGTTTTATTACTCTCGGAGCCCCGCCATGGGCAAGGCTAGTCTGGTGTTTGCCTGGTCAACCAGGCTGTTGCTACTGGAGGCCCGCTACCCCACATACCCATCACAGCCTGGTTGATTTGGTACCTGGTGAAGATACTTGTCCAGTTTCCTCATGAAGGCTTTTACACTTGTTCCAGTCGTGTTTCTGACATCTTCTGGTAGAATGTTGAATAGTCTGGGACCCCGGATGTTGATACAGTGTTCCCTTATTGTCCCCACCGCACCCCTACTCCTCACTGGGTTTATTTTGCACTTCCTCCCATATCTCTCACTCCAATATGTTATTATGGCAGTGTGCAGATTTGGGACCAAGTCCTCGAATACTTTCCAGGTACATATTATCATGTATCTCTCTCTCCTCCGCTCCAATGTTCAAGACATGTTCAAGACTTGCAGACGTTCCCAGTAATTTAGGTGCTTTAGTGGGTCAATGTGACCCGTAAACGATCTCTGTATTTATTCCAGCTCTTATATTTCTCCTGCTTTGAACGGGTCCGTCAGCACTGAGCAGTATTCTAAATGAGGGAGCACTAGCGATTTAAAGAGTGTCACAATCGGCATTATTTCCCTTGTTTTGAAAGTTCTCAGTACCCACCCCGTCATCTTCCTGGCTGTCGTGATCTTTATCTTGGTATAGTCTTTAAAAGAAAGGTCCGCCGACATAATTATTCCCAGGTCTTTTACGTGTTCCTTACGTTCTATTTGGTGACCCTCCCGAGTTTTGTATATAGTGTTCCTTTTGGGTTCTTCATTCTTTCCATACCTAAGCAGCTGGAACTTATCACCATTGAACGTCAGGTTGTTTTGAGACTCTGATCGTGGGTTCTATCCCCGCCCGTGGTATGGCTTGTTTGCAATCGTGTCATTACGATTTCGTGAGTCATGTTCTCCACTGCCCACTGAAAAACCCTGTTTATGTCTTCCTGTAATTTTTCACTGTCATCTACTGTAGTGACTTTCATGCTTATTTTAGTGTCATCTGCAAATGATGATACAAAAGTGTGACAGGTGTTTTTATCTATGTCTCCTATTAGGATAAGAAACAGCAGAGGTGCCAGGACAGTGCCTTGGGGCACTGAGCTTTGGACCTCGCTGATGCTGGATCTTACTCTGTTTACTACTACTTTTTGTGTTCTGGGTGTTAGAAACCCGAAAATTAATCTGTCTACCTTCCCCGTAATGCCCATGGCCTTCATTTTGTGCGCTATCACTCCATGATCGCATTTGTCAAACGCCTTTGCAAAATCTGTGTAAATCACATCTGCGTTTTGGTCGTCTTCCAGTGCCTCCGTAATTCTGTCATAATGCTTCAGCAGCAGTGACAGACATGATCGTCCTGCTCTAAAACCATGCTGGTTCTGGTTATGTTGGTTGTGCTGCTCCATGAAATTTGTAATATGCCGTCTCGTCATTCTTTCGAAGATTTTTATGATGTGAGAAGTTAGGGCTACTGGTCTGTAATTTTTAGCTAGTGCTCTACTACCTCCTTTATGCAAATGAGCTATGTCTGCACTATTAAAGGCCTCCGGTATTTTACCTAGATATAACCTTTTTTTCCAAAGAATACTGAGGGCTCGTTTTAGTGGTACTTTGCACTTCTTTATAAATAGAACATTCCATGAATCTGGTCCAGTGTTGAGTGAGTGGGCATGTTATCCATTTCTTTCTAGAAATCTATGGGATTTGTACTAATGTCAGTTAGTTGGTCTGCGCGGCCTTCTGCTGGAGTGAAAAATATTTCTGCATTTTCCACCTTGCTGTCATTTAGTGGGTTGCTGAACACCGGCTCATACTGTTCTTTTAAAATTTCACTCATTTCCTGTTCATCGTCTGCATATTTTCTAGGTCAGCACCTGCCTTGAAAGGCGCTGTTAGTGTGCAGCAATATTCCAGATTAGATAGAACAAGCGACCTGAAGAGTGTGATCATGCACTTGGTATCACTAGTTTTGAAGGTTCTTATTATCCATTCTCTTATTTTTCTAGCAGCTGCGATTGATACAATGTTATGGTTTGTGAAAGTGAGATCCTGTGATATTATAACTCCCACACCCCGCCTACCAGCCACACCCCGCCTACCAGCCACACCCCGCCTACCAGCCACACCACGCCTACCAGCCACACCCCGCCTACCAGCCACACCCCGCCTACCAGCCACACCCCGCCTACCAGTCACACCCCGCCTACCAGCCACACCCCGCCTACCAGCCACACCCCGCCTACCAGCCACACTCCTCCTACCAGCCACACCCCGCCTACCAGCCACACCCCGCCTACCAGCCACACCCCGCCTACCACCCACACTCCGCCTACCAGCCACACCCCACCTACCAGCCACACCCCGCCTACCAGCCACACCCCGCCTACCAGCCACACCCCGCCTACCAGCCACACCCCGCCTACCAGCCACACTCCGCCTACCAGCCACACCCCGCCTACCAGCCACACCCCGCCTACCAGCCACACCCCGCCTACCAGCCACACCCCGCCTACCAGCCACACCCCGCCTACCAGCCACACCCCGCCAACCAGCCACACCCCGCCTACAAGCCACACCCCGCCTACCAGCCACACCCCGCCTACCAGCCACACCCCGCCTACCAGCCACACCCCGCCTACCAGCCACACCCCGCCTACCAGCCACACCCCGCCTACCAGCCACACTCCCCCTACCAGCCACACCCCGCCTACCAGCCACACCCCGCCTACCAGCCACACCCCGCCTACCAGCCACACTCCACCTACCAGCCACACCCCGCCTACCAGCCACACTCCGCCTACCAGTCACACCCCGCCTACCAGCCACACCCCGCCTACCAGTCACACCCCGCCTACCAGCCACACTCCACCTACCAGCCACACCCCGCCTACCAGCCACACTCCGCCTACCAGTCACACCCCGCCTACCAGCCACACCCCGCCTACCAGGCCCACCCCGCCTACCAGCCACACCCCGCCAACCAGCCACACCCCGCCTACCAGCCACACCCCGCCTACCAGCCACACCCCGCCTACCAGCCACACCCCGCCTACCAGCCACACCCCGCCTACCAGCCACACTCCGCCTACCAGCCACACCCCGCCTACCAGCCACACCCCGCCTACCAGCCACACTCCACCTACCAGCCACACCCCGCCTACCAGCCACACCCCGCCAACCAG